>NC_141996.1:43686524-43844361 GCF_049901715.1 Pseudonaja textilis
TTTAAACTTTCCATTTTAATGTGCTTAAGTTGCCTCCCCTGTCTCCCAAAAAATTATCTTTACATAAAAATTTCCCTTATACAAATTGTTATTTACATTGTATATTCTTTCTTTAACGAAGTTTTCCACTGTTCCTGTTAACTTTTCACAGGCTTACTTGGCACAATTATTACATTACACTGAGTCATCCAAATGCTATTTTCTCTATTGTTTCTCTTTCTTCCTCTCCTTCATAATTGTTTGCTTTGTATTTTATGCAAATCCGTTCTAGTTGAGTTCCTAATACAGTACATAAATTTCAGCCATCTGTCTTTATGATAATCCTTGCAACTAAAAATCCTTATATACTGATTTGTGTTCTCTGTAATATGTTGCAGTTTTAGGTTAAAGATCTTGACATACTTTAGTCACATAGAAATGTGTAATACTAACTGCATTTACCTTAAGGACATGCTATAAAAATATTTCTGATAGTAAAGCCTGTAAAATCTACTCATGAATTTGTCTTTGGGATTGTGTTAGCCAAGATTATTATTTGAATTTCTCTCCAAATGAGAATATTTTAGATAGCAGAATTCTTTACAGAGTTCATTCTTTATTTTTTCATGTGTGACTCTTTTGTTACATCTTGGCACATTTATAATACTTTCAATAAAGAAGGGTATTTACAACTAATGCTCTGTTTTTATTAGTGACAACAGATGAATATAATACCATCATGTAAGGCAGATGTGTCAAACACATGGCCAATAGACCAGATTCAGCCTGTGACAGGCCCAGAGTTGTCCTGCAGGGCTGTCCCAGAGATGGTGAGGGACTGGCCTGTGCCATCTGGCCCACCCTGGCCACACCCACCCACTCAGCTGTGACAACTAGGCCACATCCACCCAAGCCCCCCAGGGCAAACAAAATCCTTCATCCTTCAGCCTGCAATGGGATCGCATTTGACACCCCTGATGTAACGGATCACCTCTGTGCAACCTTAATATTGAAGCTGCAGCATATTTGTTTCTAAATTGCCTTTTATATCATATCTGCCAATGTTGGAATTACTGAACCACTTGTTAGCAAATTTTCCTACCTACCACAATTAGTAATTACAATGAAAATTACCCCAAATTTTTAAAGTAGTTGTGATGACTATTAGAAGACTTGGATTCTGTTTATCCATTTACTATTAGATCCTTTCTTTGGCTCTCCTTGGTCTCTGATGTGTTCGTCAGATATGTGTTCTGCTACTTTCATGACTTTGTTGTATACAACTATTAGCTGTAGAGTTTCTGCTTATACTTTTTGAAAAATGATCATTCAACTAATCAAGTAAATGCCTAAGGGACAGGGCTTTGATTGCACTGGCACAACTACTATCTTGACTTTTTTGACCCACACTCAGCAGATGCCACTGTCAATCATGTTTTTCATAGTGTAGTGGCCTTCGAGTAGAATAAATTAGGAGTAAGAATTATCTACATGGTACTAGTAAGTACCATGATGTACATATTACAATTTCATAACCAAAAGGTTTTTCCCCCTAAAAGCATTATGATTACTATAAATGGATACAAATACTATTTGAAACCATTAACCTGACTTTAGTGTAAATTCCATTAAAAGATATTTCCTATTGACCAATCATGTGATCACTTCAGTGGCAAAATTAGGAATTGCTGCATATTTTCTTTTCTAATAAATCTGTTACTTTACTGATACAATATAAAGAAATCATGTTAGCCTTCTGAACTTAAAATAGTAATGATGCTAGTAATTGAATTGTCAGACAGTACCAGTCTCTCTTTATTTGTGTTTGCTGGGAAATTCTAAAGTAAATTTTTGGATTCTGAACACTATGTATTGGAAATGTAAAAAACTAAAGCAATATGTCCAAGATGACTTTACAATAATGAATACATAACAATTTGCAGTATTTTAGGTCCCTCATGCCATCACTCTATTGAATACAAATTCTAACAGTACTGTCTAATGTCTATGTACATTTACCTGTGTTGTATGGCTGTAGCGTTATTTTATCCTTCTTATCTTCTTTACTACCCCTTCTTACTGGGATGATGATGATGATGATGATGATGATCTTGCTTTGCATGTACACTGACAGCTTCTGCACTGAAGACAAATTTCTTATGTATTTAATCACATTTGGCCAGATCAAATATTTTGTTTTGTTCTGCTCTGTTCTGTTGTAGTCATTCATGTAAAAAGAAAAAGTTCAATATCTAAGGAGAAACACAGATTTTGGTTTTAGTCTACCTATTGAGCTATTCTTATATTGATGGCAAAAGCCAGAATATTACCCTAGGTTATTTTTAAAGAACAGTGAAATAATTGTATCTCAGCAGGAATAAAGTCCTAATAACAATACTACCTCACAAAAGGCAGTAACACAACAACCATGCAAAAATAACACTTGGTCTTGTAAAATAGCTTAGTGATGAAAAAAAGAAGAGTATAGGATTCTGTACCAAATAGGTTTACCCTGAAACAGGTGATAAATCATTAAAAGATTGCTCACAAAAGCTTGTACCTATTAAAAAATGTTGGTTGAAAAAGGCACTGCTTATTTATAGGGGTTTATATTATATATCCCCATGCCATTCAGATCTATTACATAAGAATATGAGCATTTGCAGGAAAGATTCAAAATTTATTTTGAAAAGGTAGTTTAAAAGTAACCAAGTTGATGAATTATATGGAGAGAAGAAATACTGGTTGATCCTTATGCAAATATCTTTTAATGTAAAATTAAGCTCTTTTTCCTGGTAGAAGCCATAATCTGTGTCTAGGAACTCAGACAAATCAATGAAGCATATTTCTGGCAAATTTGAAATACATAGCAATTTACTGAATTTTAGTATGTTCTTCCCTAGTATCTCTAGTTACGAATTTTTCATGGGATTAGTTTGCAATACTAAACAGCAAAATGCACAGATATTAGTTTGTTGGACAAAATTCAGATGTTATCCTCAAATGAACTTTTTCAGTGAAATCACACTTGCACATTTTAATGGAGTATTTTATGGGTATTTGCTCTGAAAATACAAATACTGTATGTTCTCCAATTTGGTGGATTTATTGCATTTTGGATTACTGCCTGGAATACAACTGCATGGTAAATTCTGGGACTAACACAAACCAGTTTTTCCATGTTTACTATTTATTCATTGTTTTTTTCACAGTCTCATTCTGTCCCATATCTAGCTGCACCCGAAATATATAAAGTGCTATGGACACTTACTAATGCTATTTATTAACTAAGGAGCTTTATAACCTCCTTGCACAGTATATCAGCACCAGATTAATTTTTTAAATTAGTTTCCTTTATTGAAAGGAATTTATATGGAAAATGAATCAAGACATCAATCAACTTAAAACATTTCTTTCTGATCACATAAAATAGGGTGTAAATAGCATGGCAAATAGCCTTATCTGTAACTCTGAATATTAAGGTTAAGAAAATAATGCAGTGCAGTAACTATTAAAATTCCTTTTTCAAAGGAGCCCACCTGTAAGATGAAACTATTGCCAAATTTACAATTGCTAGTGATTCTTCAAGGTTTATAAAGTATTTTAATCAGTTCCGATGAACTTGAATTTATAAGATTCCCGTGGCTCACCTCATGAGCTTGTATTTTTGTCTATGTTTCTGTAATTCCTTTGTTTCTCAAGATTTCACTGAAACTAAATGGAACAAAAGTACTTCTATGACCTCAGTTCAATAAACTAGACATGAAATATATTATCATGGATAACATGGCATTAAAACTTTTTAAGAACTCAGATAGTAGAAAAAAGTGTACCCTGGCAATTATAGTCATAAACATCATCAAAATTAAATAATACAAACTTAAGAAAAGATGACACAAATAAAAAAGTTCAGTTAATTATTATTGTTATATACATCTTAAAGGGATTTTACGGAAGATGAATAATCCCACAATTAGAATAGCAAATCAAAATAATTTAAGTAGAAGAATATGTGGCTTATTAGAGATACATGGACTGAATAATTAAAAAGTATTTTCACATACTTCCATGTAAAGGCTTTTTTGTTTAATAACTGCTGAGCAATGAAAGTTGATCAATTGCTATATCTTTTCTCTGTTGGTGGTATTATTGTATAATATATATATATATATACCATAGTACTAAATTACAGAAATAGAGAAATTACAGAGTTAGAGAAATTTAATCATTTGTTTAAATAATAATATCACCAGATTATTTTCATAAAATGAACAATCTATACATAATGTTTTAAATGAACTTGATGCAGTACCTATTTATTGTTTAGTCACATGAATTACATTTGAACAAAAATACTTCTTTCTGCAACTTGGCTCATCTCCCTTTTACTAGCTGGAATGCATTATTTATTTTCTCTTTTCATACAGAAAAAATACCCCTGAGTGCTGGTACACAGTGAAATACCTACTGTATTTGTCCTCCACAATGGGATTGGGATCAATAACTAATTCTGAAAACTGATTAGTTCTCAGCAGGGAAGTTGACACAGTCTCGTATTTTGCCAGAAGACATAATCAGCCTGTAAATAGCTGTATTAATGCACTAGGTAGGCAAGTAAAGGAATAAAAGTCTAGGTCTTTTGTAATGGTTTTTCTGCAAAGAGGAAATCATTTTAAAATACAGGTTCACACATACACTCGCACATATCAACTTGTAAACTAAATTTAATGAAGGACATTGTTGTCTATTTATTGTATAATGAATATTCTTAAATGTTTTATAATAAAAAGCATATATATCGCATGTCTTAAAGTACTTCTTAAAGAACCCTAACATAAAAATGTTTACATTATTCTGCTGATTATAATTTTAGATGTTTACAACATAAAATAAGAAAAATGTTATATTCTCATATTTAATATGGTATCAACCATTTAAAACACACTCACATGTATGTTTTTACAAAAAGAATGTTGCTATGGTGACACTTGTACAACTGTGACCTAGATATGGGGTAGAAAGGTAAAAAAGAATTAAAATGAAAAAAGACAAAGTTCTAATTTTTTTAAGTAGAAATACAAAAAATCCATATTGCTTTTTGGAAATATACATATGTATACATCATAGAATTCCCTTTTAGAGCAGGAAATATTATATAGAGCACAGATAAAGAATAAAAGGTAGGAATAAAAAAAGTAAAAGCATAAAAATAAAAAAGATAAAGAAAATCTAGCTAAAACTATTTTATTCCGATTTACATTTGAGATAAATGGTAAACACCATTTCATCTCTTTCATTATAACTACAGTATATTTGCAAAGCATCCTTGTTTTGCTCCATATCCATAGGCTACTTTATACATTGCCTTTCTTTCTATAAACTTCTTATCTATCCATTTTCAGGTATCATCAACTTTATCCATCCAGACTTCTCAATTTTCCAATTTGTTTCAATTCATTCACCTTTTCTTTTACATATTTATTTCACAATTCACTCTTAATTCCTTCTCTCTGATGGGATTCAATTTTTTTTACTACCGGTTCTGTGGGCGTGGCTTGGTGGGCGTGGCATGGCTTGGTGGGCATGGTTTGGTGGGTATGACAGGGGAAGGATACTGCAAAATCCCCATTCCCTCTCCACTCCTGGAGGAAGGTTACTGCAAAATCCCATTCCCTCCCCACCCCACTAACCTGCTTTCCAGCTCCATTCTCCTATGAAGGGCAATAAAACAAGACCCTCTGGGACTCAGGAGGCAGAGAATAAATGGGGGTGGGGCCAGTCAGAGGTGGTATTTGCCAGTTCTTTGAACTACTCAAAATTTCCAATACCGGTTCTCCAGAACTGGTCAGAACCTGCTGAATACCACTCTGCTCTGTATGCCCAAACATTTTCAGCATATTTCTGTCCTGGTAGTAGTTGACTACTATGCTGACAGCATTTGCAAATGTTAAAATGTATCCATCTGTGTCCTCATTTTTAGTGAACTTTAATATATAAATTTTTCTCCAAAAGAACATTCCATTTCAACATTCCCTCACTTCAATTTAAAAAAAAGTATCACCACTTTCATCTTTAATTCTGGTAGAATCCTTGTTTAGCACTCTTGACTATATTTTGTATGTATGTATTTTTAACGTCATGTTTTATTTACATTACAATCATTCTTCATTTTTTCTGCCTTTTTTTAAAAAAAGTTTTTCTTTAATTGCATTGTTTGTAACTTTTTTCTTTCATCCTAATTTTTTGCAATAGTCTTTATCTTATGTGCATTTTTCTCAATTATCATAATTATCAAGTATGGCTCAATCCAAGGACAGGTTCCCAAGGAGAGAATGAATCACAATCTACTGCAAGGCTTCAGCCAATTCTAACTCCTAAAATTAAGTGTTCACCATGACCTGGATTTCACATTTCACTCTTCTTTGGATTTCATGCCAGAGCCAGGAGCAACACTGGTTCAAAGTAGTTACAACCAAGTAATGGTTGAAAACAAAATGTGAATTCTTCTTCACACTTCTTGCATCTGCAGACTTCTACCTGGCAGCTTTATTTAAAATAACTCAGTAATATTGTGAAACAGTGGTGGTATTCAAATATTTTTACTACCTGTTTTGTGGGGGGGGGCTTCGTGAGCATGGGGTGGCTTGGTGTGCGTAGCTTGGTGGGCATGGCAGGGGAAGGATACTGCAAAATCCCATTCCCTCCCCACCCCCTAGCCTGCTTTCCAGCTCTGTTCTTCTATGCAGGTCAACAAAAGAAGACCCAGCTGATCAGCTGGGACTCCAGAGGCAGAGAATAGATAAGGGGTGGTACCAGTCAAAGGTGGCATTTACTGGTTCTCCAAACTACTCAAAATTTCCATTACTGGTTCTCCAGAACTGGTCAGAACCTGCTGAATACCACCTCTGTTGGGAAAGGACAAGATGAAACATCTATAGGGTCATTGAATGAATTTGCCAGATTCTTATTTGGAAATGGTATATAAATAAACTTAATTAAAATATTATTTTAATATGAATAATTATATATTTCCTATTTCCAGGTGTGAAGCCTACTGCAATTTCTTTTCCTATCTCTCTCCCAAAGGGTTCCTGGAATAAAGCAAACTTTTCACAAAGATGAAATTTAAAACATCCTGCGATGATAGCAGATTATTAAGGTAAGAGAAACAAGAAAATGGCAACTGGAGATGGTGCTTTGCTTCAGTTTTTAATATCCTATTAGAAAAATGGAAATTGAATGTTCTGTTAGGATATGTATGTATGTATGTATGTATGTATGTATGTATATGTACATGTGTGTGTGTGTGTGTGTGTGTGTGTGTGTATATGTGTGTGTGTGTGTGTGTATATGTATGTATGTATGTATGTATGTATGTATATATATATGTATGTATGTATGTATATGTATATGTATATGTATGTATGTATGTATGTGTGTATATATATATATATATATATATATATGGATCTTTGGTTATTCGGGGTTTTCTCCCGCGTAAGATTGGAAGTATCTAGAGCAGCGTTTGATGAAGTCTCATTCATCATCTTCAGGCTTGTGTCTTCGGCTCTGTGCTCTCAGAGAAGCACAGAGCCAAGCACAAGCCTGAAGATGATGAATGAGACTTCATCAAACGCTGCCAGATACTTCCAATCTTACGCGGGAGAAACCCGAATAACCAAAGATCCACATACAAATACCTGCGAGAACCTCAGAAAACACACACACACACACACACACACACACACACACATATATAGAATAGCCTCAAGCACATGCCAGCACTATAATTTTGAATATTGAATGTGCTTGGAAGTCATCCTAGAAGATATAGCAATATTGTATCCTCAGTCCATAGTGGTTTTATTAGGAGATCTGAATGCTAGACTGGGTCCCTCTTTGTATGATCTTGCCCAGAAGAAAGGAATCCCAGGGGAGTTCTTTGAAAACCATCCTCAGTGGCTCTTGAGAGATTTTAAAAATAATGCCGCTTGTTTGCTCCTACTTTCCTTAATTTTTAAGGGTAATCTCCAAATTTTGGGAGGTAAGGATAAGAATTACATATACCCTTATACACACCACTCAACTAATTCAAGTAGTGTACTGGATCTCTTTTGTGTGTCTAGAGATAAGGCTGATCTCTTCTTGGAGGTCATAGTACACCTTAGCAACAATAGCGACCATCAGCCTATAAGTGTGACATTGCGAGGCTGCTCAGATTTAAGACCACATAAGATGGCTGACAGATGGCTTACTAAAAAGGTAGAAGTGACTCAAAATAAAAGGTTAATTTGGGCTAAGATTGATACTAAGGCATTATTAGAATGCCTTAAAACAGAGAATGCTATGAAGTGGGCTAGAACAATCCAGTCATTTACTACTGACTGGATGTCAGCCTACAATACATTCTCCAATCTTTGTAACATATTGAAGAAACATCTAACAACTAAAGCTGCTACAAAAAGAGCCCAAGTAGGTAGACCTCACTGGCTTGATTCGGATTGCCAGTGACTGAATAAGAAATTGAAGGCAGCCATGAGGCTTGCCCAGAGGAACCCTACTGCCTATATACAAGCTAAGAAGTTGCACACAAGAAGGGAATATAAAAAAACTATAACATTAAAGAAAAAAAAATTGCCATTTCAATCTGGTCAGAATTTGAGTTGGCTGCCAGAAGCCATAACTCAGTATTATTTTGGCGTTCTGTAGCAGGTATCCTGAAGGAACGGAGATTTGCATTTGACATACCGATCTCTGCTGAAGATTGGGAGAATTATTATCAGTGCTTGTTTGTCTCCACCAAACCGGTAAAGAAATTATTTTTAAACAGTGATCTAATAAACCCTAGAACCTCCCCCGCTTGGACACCAGTCTCAGAAAAGGAGATACAGTCCATCATTAAAAGTTTAAAAAGCCATAAAGCCCAGGAGAGGATTTTCTATCAGCAGAACTATTTAAGAAATTTCCCAACTGGTGGGGCCCTGTATTAGCAGGCCTTTTCACACACATAAATAGCACCTGCCATATACCAGATGGGTGGAAGATGGCAATCGTTGTCCCCATATATAAAAAATGGAATAAAAAGGATCCTAATAATTATAGGCCCATCAGACTGATTGACATTGTAGCAAAAATATATGCTAGGTACCTTTTGAACAGAATTGAAATCTGGATAGAAGAAAACATCCTCACAGAAGAACAAGCAGGTTTTAGACAAGGCAGATCTACTATTGATAAGTGCTTTGTCTTGAATCATCTAATTGCCAAATATGCCTATAAGAGAAGACCCCTCTTTGCTGCTTTCATAGATCTTACAGCAGCATCTGATATGGTAAATAGTGACGTACTATGGAATAAACTGACATCTCTTAAAATAGAACCCAGACTCCTGGCTTTGATTAAAGCCCTTTACACAAGTACCTGTTTGCGGGTGCGGTATGGAGTTAATGGGGCCCTGACTAACAGGATTTGCACAGATAAAGGGATAAGGCAAGGGTGTATCCTGGCCCCATTATTATTTAACTTATACATCAATGACTTGCCAGGGTTAATGAAGGATACCATGGTACACATGCCAATGATCTTAAATACTTACTATAACAGCTTGCTTTATGCTGATGATATGATTTTATTATCATACACACAAGTAGGATTATGTAGGCTATTAAGAAGATTTAGCTCTTATTGCCAGGATAACTCTCTAATCTTTAGTAAATCTAAATCAAAAATAATGGTGTTTGGAAGAAACCATCAGAGACATAGGTGGCAATTGGATGGTGAACCAATTGAACAGGTTAATTCCTTTGTATATTTGGGCATAACTTTTTCCAAGACTGGATCTTGGGCCTGCCATCATCAATGGAGTACATTTAGAGCAAAAGCCCGTTTGAATTTATTGTTCAAACTAAAAAAACCATAGTTATCCAGGAGTCCCATTAATCAAGGTTTATAAGGCTAAGTTTACCACAATGCTCTTGTATGGAGCAGAAATTTGGGGTCTTTACTCAACCACAGTCCTAGAACAAACACAGTCCCAGCATTTGGGATGTAGAACATCTGCTGCAGCAGTTAGAATTGGGAATTTATACAATTCAGGCATTATCCAAAATTAGAGCTTATAACTACTGGTGCAAAGTTAATGAAATGGAGACTGATAGACTACCTAAATTATGCCTACTAGAGCAAATTAAACTACAATCACAAACCTCCTGGATCATTAAACTAACAAATTTTGTAAGAACTTGTGGTCTTCCCATCTCTTGTGTAACAGGAGAACAATCTAAAAAAAGAGTTGCCCAAAGAATTAAGGATATAGATGCACAAACTGATATAGGTATCCTTAGTAAGGTAGGTAACTTGAAATGGTTGAGTAAATACAAATGTACTTTCCAAGTAGATAGCTACTTGAAGTCACAACTCCCAAAACATCTTAGGGAGATGTTCACAAGAGCGAGATTTGAACAGCTTGACACAATGGTTAGATACAGGAGATTTCATGCAATACCGTACAATGAGCGTCTCTGCATTTGCGGAGTGGCAGAGGTAGAGGACCTGGCTCACATCCTATTTGACTGTTGCTTGTATAAGAGGCTGAGAGACAAGTATCTTGGTCTATATATCAGACAAATGACCCATTGGGATACCCATATCAAAATAACTTACCTTATGTCTGACCAGAACTTGAAAATAACATTTAAAGTAGCACAGTATTTAAACAAAATGATTCAGTTGAGATCTGCATATATGGGATTGATTGGGGTAGATTGCAAGGGCATCTCTGAAATATAATGTTATTATATTTTATCTAAATTATTGTACATTATTACAATTTTATTTTGGATTGTATTTTATTACTATTTCATCTTAAATCATATTTTGTCTAGATTATATTTTAAATTGTAGTTCCATTTTAAATAGTATTTTATCAAATTTCATTTTGAATTGCTTTATTACATTTTTAGTAACAAATTATTGCTGGAACTTTGCACTTTGATATGGCCCAAGGGCTAATCAATAAAGACTTATCATTATTATTATATAGAATAGAATAGAATAGAATAGAATAGAATAGAATAGAATAGAATAGAATAGAATAGAATAGAATAGAATAGAATAGAATTCTTTATGGCCAAGTTTGATTGGAAACACAAGGAATTTGTCTTGGTGCAAATGCTTTCAGTGTACATAAAAGAAAAGATACATTCATCAAGAGTCAAGAATCATCAGGTACAACACTTAATAATAGTCATAGGGTACAATAAGCAATCAAATCATACTAGGAAACAGTCAATATAAATCATAAGGATACAAGCAACAAAGTTACAGTCATACAGTCACAAGTGGGAGAGGATGGGTGATGAGTGATGAGAAGAGTAATAGTAATGCAGACTTTGTAAATAGTTGGACAGTGTTGAGAGAATTATTTGTTTAGCAGAGTGATGGCATTTGGGAAAAAACTGTCCTTGTGTCTAGTTGTTCTGGTGTGCAGTGTTCCATAGCATTGTTTTGAGGGTAGGAGTTGAAATAATTTATGTCCAAGATGTAAATATTTTCACAGCCCTCTTTTTGACTTGTGCAGTATACAAGTTCTTGATGGAAAGCAGGTTGGTAGTAATTGTTTTTTTCTGCAGTTCTAATTTTCCGTTGAAGTCTGTGACTGTCTTGTTGGGTTGCAGAACAAAACCAGACAGTTATAGAGGTGCAGATGACAGACTCAATAATTCCTCTGTAGAACTGTATCAGCAGGGGTTTTCTATAGCCACAGAATCATCAGAGAAGCCATAGAGATTGAAAAAAGACCAGAAAGCATGAATAGAAGAGATGATTCCACCAGACTGTCAATCATTTGGAAGCCTGCACTCACAAACAAAAAAATCTCCACACCACAAGCCAGGCAAACACCTGGGCACAGACAGATCCCCCCTGATACCTCCAGCTCAAACACACCCCAACCTGGCACCCAGATGAAACCTAGCTTCCTAACTAATGATAGCCGTCCATTAACCCAGAGCCAAGCTGCACTAAACGCCTTCAATAAAGTAACACAATGTTGCCAGCCAATCAAGAGCCAAAAAGAGCCAAAAAACAGACAGGAAATATTAGAAACACCAGTCAAGCAGAACACAGCAAACTCCAAGACCAATAAACACAGACCAAGACTCCCAACCAATCAGGGTGAAGAAAAAACCATTCTGGCATAGCAATAGGCTGCCCCAAATTTAAATCTGAAACCACTATAAAAGCCTGACTCACAGATGAACACTATACAGAAGCCTGAAGATGGCAGATGAGATTCTGCTGAAACGTCGCTACAACTTTAAAAGCACAACTACAATGACGTGGGAAAATACCCGAACAAAGCTGAATGCCATATATATATATTCATTCTTAAGTTTTCGCGGGTACTTACATGTATGGTATTCAGCTTTGTTTGGGTATTTTCCCACATCATTATAGTTGTGCTTTTAAAGTTGTAGCAACATTTCGGCAGAATCTCATCTGCCATCATCAGGCTTCTGTATAGTGTTCGTATATATCTTGTATTTAGGTTTCTTTGGGTATTTTCCCACATCTTAATATTTGTGATTTTATTATAGTGACGTTTCGGCAGAATCTCATCTGCCATCCTCAGGCTTGTGTACTGGGTTCTTTTTAATCTTGTGCGTTAGGCTTAGCAGCTGTTTTTTGTTTGAATTTGGTGCTGGCTTTCTGCTTTATTTGAATGGTTTTTTCCTCATCTTGATTAGCTGGGAGTCTAGGTCTGTTTTTATTGGTCTTCGAGTTGCTATGTTCTTGGTATGTTGGCAACATTGTGTTTTGTGCATTGGGGTTTCTTAGTGCAGCTTGGTTTCTTGTGAATGGCCGATAATTATTTATTAGGAAGCTAGGTTTTATTTGGGTAGCTGGCTGGAGTGTGTTTGGGCTGGAGGTATTGTGGCGGGGGGGGTTGTTTGTGTCCAGGTTCTTGCCTGGATTGTGGTATAGAGATTTTTTTGTTTGTGAGTGCAGGCTTCCAGATGATTGATACTCTGGTGGAGACATCTCTTCTATTCATACTATTAGGTCTTTTATCAACTTCTATTGCTTCTCTGATATACATACATACATACATACATACATACACTTATTCTATATGCACATGTATAAAAAGACTATTTCACACAAAGGCTTCTATTAATCTAAATATAATTATCACATTTTCAGCACAGTTCTAAGGTGACTGAAAACTATTATATATATATTATTCATGTAGCTGACCTGAGCTGAGAAAATCTTGAACTTTAGTAGTTCAGTATGCAATCCGATGTAAGACATATACACACAATTTTCAGAGCCTTCATACATAAAAGCTTTGTAAATGTTGCAAAACTAATATTTCTGTGAAGATTATGATTTTAGCTCTTAATAAATATAGGCTCCACAATTTTGGGAAGGTTTTAACTTTGCAAAATAATTCAAAATATAGTCACTTTACTGCTATCCCTTCAACTAAGTATATACTAGCATAGTTTATAAAAATAACACCTCAATTTACATATAAACTAATTTTGATTATTACACTTATATGTTCATAAATCAACTTGAGGAAGTTACAGTTGTATAGCATATAAACTCAGTACTATTTGAACTCTTTCAGTCAGAAACTGTAGATAATACTTAAGGTGCTTTTAGACAGGGCTAAGTCTTCTCTGAATACGATTATCCTATTTTACCATGATTATACAATTTACAGACCTTTCAATATATTGAATTTTTTTTATTTATCTGATATATACAATATAGATCAACATTATCTTAAAGTATTAAAAATAAGGAACATAAAGTAGACAAATTCAGCCCAGTTCTGTCACCATTTTACCCTTTAATTGTTGTTTCATATAATAGAAAAATCAAGCTCCTTTTCACATCAACTTTATAATAAACCATTACTAATAAGGTCTCATAATTTTGGAAACTCAATTTATAATGATGGATGTTAATCCTTCACCTGCAAGCAATTAAACTTCCAATGCTCAATTTTGCAAATATATTGGGAATGATTATACATTCTATATGTAAATACAAAATATGTATACTGAATATTCTGATACCCATGCTTCAAATTATACCTCTGTGAAAAGACAGGTACAAGAGATTATCTGTTAAATGCTATATGTAATCCAGAATCATTTCAGATTACTATGCAGGATATTTCAAGGCAATATATATTTTCTGAAATCCTTTTTGCCAAATTGCCATATAAGAAAATTGACCAAAGGGAAAACTAGATATAATTTAAATGCATCTTTTTCCATTTTTCCCCCTTTCCTTATTGTGGCCCGCTTGCAGCCAATAAATAAAAAATGGGGGGGGGGAGGGAATTCCAGGTCATCCTGATATTTTTGAAGCCAGTAACATTTTTTTGCAGATATTTGTTGAGGATCAGTATAAGTATTCACATTCAGGCTGAATCTAAATCTAAATGTGCATCATGAAAATTAGTGAAGAGACTACAATGGAGGAAACAGAAGTTCAGGCTGATTCAGTGGACCCAGCAACAAATAAGGAAAAGAAGAAAAAAGGAAATCAAATTATCCTGCTGGAAAAAAAAACATTTAGTTAAACAAGTTCAAAAACTGGGCTATGTAAAGGATATGGTTATTATGAGTTATTTACCATGGTAATTAATTTTCTAATTTCCTAACTGATTAAGTCAAAATATTGTTGTATTATCTGGAGGTAGGCAGGAATAAATGTGTGTGGAAGAAAACTTATGCTTGAATCTGATTAAATTTAAAGTGTTTGATTTGGTTTTTTTTTCTTGCTTGTTTGTTTGTTTACTGTTCTTCAAAAATTAAGCTCCCATGCCTACTTTCTATGCAGAAAATTTACAGATTGCAATATGCTTTCTCTTTTTTTACTAAAAGATTTATGACTACAATAAATACCTCAGGTTTATTATTAGAAGTTGCCTTTGTATATATCTGGCAGCACAGAAAAATGCTCCTGGCTGAAAGGAAACCTGTCACACTGATTCTGAACGAACCTAAATTGATTGCTGTTTATTTCTAGACCAAATTCAGAATACTTTTATTGATCTACAAAGTTGGAAATGATTGGGACAATGAAATCTGAATGGAGACCTCTACCAATCTGCGATGTTATAACAGGAGATAAATGAGCCATTTTGTTGTTTAGCTATTAGAAGAAATGATGATATAGACATTCTCAGTTGTGATGTCTTAATTTTGAAATACCATCATCTAAGATATATAAAAAGTGCCAACTTTATTGACATTTGGAGCCTGACTAAGGTGAATTGGTTATCTCAGCTAATGATTCTCTGTGATTAACTGTTTTCATTCTTTGACAATTGCTTAGTTTTATTTATATTTTTATGACATTTATTATTGATTGCAGTAATATTATTCTTACTACTCTGACCCCCAAGTCTTGCACAGAAAATAATGGTTATCTTTTTGTTTTCATTTGTTTTTCACAAGGGAAGAACTCAAAGCAGGATGCATAATGTTCCTGTCTATTTTTTCCACAGCAACTATCATCTAAGGTTCAGTGGAGAGAGGGGGGGGGGAGAGGGAGAGGGAGAGATACACCAACATATCAACATTTCCATATTTAAGGAATTAAACCCAGTCTTCTAGTTTCTACTTCAACATTGGATCATTAAACCTGTTTTATAGTTTTATTTTTTCAACATAATGGATAATGGTAATGGTTATAGATATTCATTGTTTTAATTTTGTTGTATGCGGCCCAGACTCATTTTTTTTCAGTGAGTGGCTATATAAATTAGATAGACAGGCAAGCAGACAGGCAGATGAAATAGTTTTTCCATAAAAAGGTAGAAGTCAGACTAAATTATTATTTGGAATTCTAGTTTACTTATTGAGCATCGGTAATATGATTAGTTAAACAGCCAGAAAACCTTTCCCAATAGGATAATTTTCTTGGGAGATGGTTTCTGAAATGAAAGTTCATATAACCTTGATTATTTTTATTTATTTATTTATTTATTTGATTTGATTTGTCAATTGCTTACAAGATAATAAGTATAAACAAAGTTATGAATACATGAAATGGATACATATAAGAAAAATAAAAAGAAACAATAGGACAGGGACAGTAGGCACGTCGATGTGCTTATGCACGCCCCCTACAGACCTCTTAGGAGAGGGGTGAGGTCAGTAGTAGAAAGTCTAAGGTTAAAGTTTTGGGGGTTTGGGGAAGAAACCACAGAGTCAGGTAGAGTATTCCACACATTGACCACTCTGTTGCTGAAGTCGTATTTCCTTCAACTTCCTGAAGCTGAAGTATTCATTGACAGGTAGGACATTGCAATGTATGATTTTATATACTATATTTAAATCAGACTAAAGGCAGTGTAGTTCTAGGTTTTCTAGGTCTAGAATTTCAAGTCTGGTGGCATAAGGTATTCTGCAATGAGTAGAGGAGTGGATAGCTCTTCTTGTGAAATATTTCTGGACTTTCTCAACTGTGTTAATATCAGATACGTAATGTGGGATTCCAGACTGATGAGCTGTATTCAAGTATTGTTCTAGCAAATGTTTTATATGCTCTAGTTAGATCTTAGCCCAATTTTAATATTTTAGGTTACAGCTGTGAAGACTGTTCATAAGCAAACAAATAAATTACATTGACAATACAAAATACATTGATTGGCAATTTTACCTATAAATAAAAGTCTTCTATATAAAATGCTATTTTTGCTGGGATTCCTGGTAGCACTGTTGATAATGTTTCTGGCACAGAAAGTGAGCAATTCACAATGTTAGTTCAAGATAAAGATTTTACCACACCATGGAAATGAATAACAGAATACAACTTGAGGAAATAAGGCAATGTTTAACAATTCAAATTATCCAGGCATGTAGATTGAGATTATTCAATGATATGTGAGTAACGGAGCAAGTGGCATCAATAAGTTATATGTGTGATGAAAAAAGCTTTAAAAATCTAAAAAGACATATATGTAGGTTTTTTTTCCTTTCACTATGTGATAAAAATCTAAAGAATATGACATTTCTGAAAAATAGATTTAAGTTAGATAGATAGAAGTACAGAATCTGTACTATGTAGTCATACCTTAGTCGTCTATGCATTTGTGTCTGTATTTCTAAACAAGCAATGTATTTTTGAAAATATGAAGTGTATGAGAATATGAAGAGTATGCATTTGTGTGTAGAACATGTGAGTTCTGACCTATGTGCTGCTATGCTTTACAGTGTCTCCTAAGGACCAGCATAATTTTTTTCCGGATTGACATCATGGACCACATTACCATGAGGGAACGTGGTTTTTGGGATGCAGGGAGGAAGGACAAAATAAAATAATATTTTTTCACAACAGAAACTGTGATAAGTGAGGTAATGATGGAATCAAGTACAAAGCTATATCTCATTAGTTTAAACAAAATTGTGTGTGTGTGTGTGTGTGTGTGTTACATAAATACAGAGAAAAAGCACAAGAGTTATTAGTCATCACATGCAGAGTTTATGATTCAAAATAGATATATTGCAAAGCAAGGATTTTTATTTTAGGAGCATGCTTCTTTGATTTTTAAATGGCATTTGAATGGTTTACATGTTTATGTATTTCCTGCCTCACCTCAAATTGAAATTCATTACATTTTATAGTCAACACATTTTGATGTGAAAAACACAAACTAGAAATTGTCACTGTTGGCTGCCCTATATTATTCCTTATGTGGAAAAATGTTTGGTACCCATCAGTTTTGGTACTCATCACACCTCCTGGGATCATTAATGATGAGTACCAAGGTACCACTGTATAGGAAATGGAGAGCTGTTTTCTCTAGGACAGGGGTCCTCAAACTTTTTAACTTGACCAATTCATGGTCCCTCAGACTGTTGAGGGGCTGGATTGGCTGGATGGGTGTGGCTAAGTGGTCATGTGACTAGGAGGGTGTGGCTAGGTGTCATGTGATTGGATGTGGCCAATTTAGCAGTCCATTTTGCCAATTTTGCAGTCCATTAAACAATACACACAAATTAAACTTTCATTTGTTTTGCTCCTGAGGGTGTTTTATTTCCTTTTTTTGCATGTTGCACTTTTGGTTGACTTTTCTTTTACTAAATAATTTTTTAAGTGTTAGTGGTCCTGTTCTGTCTCACCCTTTTTTCCAAAAGATGAAAGAGTACAAACTCACACAATCACAGGCAGGCAGGCTGGCTCGGACTTCACAGAGTTAATTCTTTGGAACTGATAACATCCTTAGCATTCCAACACACTCTGCCTGCCAAGTCTGAACTGATAACAAGTAAAAAGCTACTTACAATTACAAGGCAGACCACAAAAATCATTCACAAAGAAAACCTGAAGTAAGCTTAAACTTTGTCCCATACAAAGTTCCAGCCGACAACACACCCACTTTTATCCCCTGTGGGGTGTGGCTCAATGACTCAGCTCACTCTCTGACCCTCCCACGCCTCCTTCATTGCTGCTCACGTTTCTCCCTACGACGCTGCCTAGGATCAAGCCAACACTCTTCCTCTTTACTCCCTGTCAGGGGCTGCTCCGATATGCCTTCCTCCTGATTAATCTCAGGCTGTTCCTCTCGGCTATCCAATGAAACCTGAGGCATTATCAGGGAGGAAGGCATTGCCAGAGAGGAAGGTCCTGAGGAGGAAGGCATTCCCAGTTCCTCTTCCTCATCTTCCTCTAACAGCACAGGCTCAGGAACCAGAGCCACAACAGGTCCATTTCAGGATACTCAGTTTTGCAGCAATTTTTCTCAGCCCCAAGGAGCTTATAATGAACAAGACTCTCTCTTTCTCTCTCTCCCTCCCTTCCTACCTATCTGTCTGTCTGTCTGTCTGTCTGTCTGTCTGTCTGTCTGTCATCTATCTATCTCTGTTTCTGTCTCTCTGTGTCTCTTTTTCTTTCCATATCTCTCTCTTTCCATATTTCTTTCCACATCTCTCTCCTGGGGCATCTTCTCCAGGATCCTCTTCAATCCTGGAAGTGCCCGGGGATACCTCGTTGAATTCCATTCCTTTCCATTTCTATTCCACTCCATCCTATTCCCACTCCATGTTATTGCTATTGCTATTCCATCTCATCTCAGTCTATTCCCATTCCCATTCCATTCTCTCCTATTTCCATTCCATTCCATTCCATTTGCATTGCAGTGGTCTCAATCAGCTTTTGGAATCTCGCTGGCTGTCCTGGAGCTTCCTCCGCATGTGCTGAATGCATGCAACAGGCTTGATCAAGGGCTCTGCATGTCTGGCAGGCAGGATCCAACCAGGCAGGCATTGCTTAGAGCAGATCAGGTGAGGAAGCCCCAAGGTGAGGACTCAGCAGCTGCTGAGACATGAATGAACTAGGGAGCAGGTGCCACAACAGCTGCCCTGCCATCTTCTTTCCCCCACCACTACTGCTTAGATGTCCTTCCTGCCTTCCTCTCCAGGAGCAGAGACAGATATTCTCCTTCAGGGGCAGGCAGCCTCACTGGCCACCACCCTGGAACTGCCAAGTGCCCAGAGGGAGAAGGACAGGGGAGAGAAGATGGCGGGGCAGCTGTTGCAGCACCCACTCCCTAGCTCACTCGTGTCTCACCAGCTCCGCTTCTTCATGGGCCACCAATGTGATTGAAGAGCTGTGCCTTTCGCTGGCCAAGGAAAGAGCTCAAAGATTTGCTACCATCACTCTGCTGGGCGGGGGGGGGGGAGCCAAAGGGTCCCAATGGGAGAGGCTGCGCCTGCTGCTTAATTAAGCATCACTTCCAAGAGTTGTGCTTGTGCCAGGGTGGTGTTCTCCAGTGAGGGCCACCCACTTCCCCTCCCCCCTGCCTCAGACCCTGCATCCAGCCTATGATTGGGGGATCTGCTGCTTCTGGGCTAATCCAGCCGGCATGGGGTAGCACAGCACTGGGGCGCAGCATGCTCTCGGGCCTCCCACCCCTCTCTGCTTCTGCTCTGCTTCACCCAGGATGAATGGAAAGCACACAGGTACCTGGCACTAAGCACGACTCTTGGAAATGATGTGTTATTTTGCAACAGGAACAGCCTCTCCCATTGGGACCATTCAATTTTCCCCCACAGTGGAGTGACAGTAGACTGAAGTCCCTGACAAATCTTCGAGTCTTTCCTTGGCTGGCAAAAGGTGCGGCCCATTTTTGGCCTCCCCTGTCCCAGAAGCACTCTGCCAGCCAAAAATAGAGAGCATGGATGCCTCCCCGGGCCTCTGCCTGCCCCTTTTTTAGCCTCTCCTGCCCACCAGAAGCTATCTGCCAGCAAAAATGTTGGCCTTACCTTCCAGTTTTAGCCCACAGGACTCACAAAGGGAAGTCCTGTGCTTGATCAAAGGGTGGGGGCTGGTAGGGTAGGTGGGTGGGGTTGATGTTGGTGGGGCAGCCTCATAGTCCCATGCAGGCTGGATTAATGGCTTCGATGGCCATATCTGGCCCACAGGTCCTAGTTTGAGAATGCCTACTCTAGGGTTATCTAGTAAGTTTTAAACAACAACAAAAATTAGGACTAGGATTTTCAATTTTTCTTAGAAGTCAAATACTTTTAACAAGCACTGTTTTATTTGTACTATAAAACAGTACAAACTATTTTAAATCTGAAAGCTACTCTCACTGAAATTCAAAACATACTGTCAACTGATCAATAGATCATTTCTTTTCTTTTCTTTACCATATTATATATTTTATAACAACATTTTGAGTATATTCAATAAGCAGAATAAGTAGAAATTGTCTATAGCTTTACATTTTTGCACAATTAAATGTGTTGATTATATGTGTATTTTTGATAGTATTTAGTACATAGCATTTCATGAATATTGTCTTCTATCAATTTCAGGAATAGTTTGGGTGTTTTGATAAAAACAAAAAAAGAATAGTTTAGAGTTTAGTTTAGATAGCTTATCTTGGTATACTCTGGTTTCTCTTCAGATCGTATAAAATTTTTGCCTTCTAGATAGCTTATCTTGGTTATTTTCCAAAAGATTAGTTCATCTGGGAGCTTTTTCCTACTCCAACCAAGAAAACTATGTGTAAATAAGCTAAAATGTTACGTTTTGAATGTGTTCCCTGTGTTGCAAAACCCCTTTCAAGTATAATTATTCAACTCTGATAATCTTTATTTTTCAAATTACATAAGGTAAAAGCTATTTTCATCTTTCCATCTTCCTTTTTCTTGGGTCATAGCAATTAAAATTAATACACAGTTCCAAATAGTAAGACAAACATATTAGCCCAACCCATCTTGCTTATTGTTTGTCTCTTTGGAAGTTTTTTCTATTTGAAAATACAATTTTTTTTGTGCTAAGGTTATTAGTAAATTTGAATGCAATTTTTAACAAGTACTAAGTTAGAAGCAGGTTTTTTTCTAAATAGTTAAAACAAATAGTACAGATCTCTTACAAGAATGCCACATTTCAATTAAATAAATACAGTTTTAGTATGGCTGTCCTGCCCACACATATAAATTTGCAATTCGTAGATAGGAGGACCATTTGCAGCAGTATCATGGGATCACTCAAATTATGTCCTTTATATATTATTTATTGTTCCTGAAAGGATTGACAATAATGTGCCTTAACAAGAATTGATTATTATAGATCTCCAAGTTATTTATAGCATACTGATCTCTCATCATAAGTTCTGCTGAACTAATTCTGCTACTTTGTTCCTAACAGCAACCTATTCTAACTTGCATGATACATAATTACCCACATTTAAACAACTTTAGTAACTATGTTCTCTTATTTTACCGGTGATACTCTACTATTTATAACATTATTGTAATTATTATAATTAAGCATGAGACATAAAGCACTAAAGATTTCCTATTAACGTTACTGAAAATTTCCAAAATGTTTTATTAAAAAGTACTAAAATATGCAATGTCCAAATTAATGTCAATTTAATGCTTGTTGACTTAATTATATAAATACTTTAGCATTTCTATTTATAAGGTGAAAATTATCAATTTCTTTTATCAGTTGTAATGTAACGTATTTATAAGTATTTCGGTATCAGATTATTCTAAGTAAGCTGCTTAGATAAGATGAATAGAAAACTAAATTCAGAGATTTATTGTAATCAACTGCATCGCAATACAACTTGCCAAATTTTATTTTTCACAGATTATTTTTTATCCATTAGTATGTAACAGTTTGAAATGTTTCAGTAGGCTTTCCTATGATTAAGCGGGATTGTTAAATATCTGACACCATTGTCAAGTGCACAGAATCACGACCAGGGGTGGGATCTGACTGGTGTAACTACCAGTTCAGTGATTTTACATTTTGCACATGCTGCACAGTTCATGTGCACGTGCGCCTGACACGGGCTCTGCGCGCGTGTATATCATTGTCAACTAGCTGCCTGGACAGCTGAGAAGCACTACATGTGGGTCCACGGCAGTTGAAAAAGCACTTTTTTTCTTGCTTTTTCAACCGTAGCTGTGTTGTGGAAAGCAGCTGCGGTTGAAAAAGCAGGAAATAAAGGTCAGGTAAGAGCCCGGGTGGGCAGGTGGGCCAAAATAGCAGCAGACATAGAACCAGTTCTATGTATGCTCTCTGTCTGCTGCTCTTCAGAACTACCAGTTCTACAGAGGTGGACAGAACTAGTAGAATCCCGCTCCTGATCATGACCATCCATTAGGTTGCAGCCTAGAAGATTTATTCAATCCTACACACACGAAACTAATCAACTAAAGTAACATTAAATTGGTGCCAGATAAGGATTATTCACTTGTGATAAAGGTTTATTGTTCATTCTTTTTCACATATTTTCAATATTTTCAAAATTCATCAAAATGTGTATTTTCTCTGCTTCTTAAATTTAACTTTTTGTTACTTACTCAACTTATTATACTTATTCTCATTTTTACCAAAAATTTTA
Source organism: Pseudonaja textilis (assembly GCF_049901715.1). NCBI lineage: Eukaryota > Metazoa > Chordata > Lepidosauria > Squamata > Elapidae > Pseudonaja > Pseudonaja textilis. The sequence goes on from NC_141996.1 coordinate 43,709,401, forward strand.
TCTTGCATGCATTTTTCTTCCTATAAAGGTTTTATCACCTGATTATTCCACCAACACCTTCTTTGGGTTCCTATCAGAGCAAATCCATAACCTTTGTTTTATCTGTAACATTTTTCTTAAGAAGGTGGCAAAATTAGTTGTTAATAGTTTGGGGATTAGTTCTATTATTTGGGTTGCAAAGCAGCTAAATGGCAATGAGGAAAAGAAAAGTTAATTGTAACTGAAGAAAGTATGAGAGAAAGTATTAGAAAATGTGAGAAGGTACTTGAGGAATTGAAAGTGAGGGAAGGGGACACCGGATAGTTGGTAAAGGTATTAATAGCAGTGATTGGAAAAGAGCAGAAGACAAAGGAAAAGGGATCAGGGGAAGGGATTATATGATGAAACCCTAAGAAATCCATCCACGTCAAATGTCTCACATGTTTTTGATACAAGAGCTACTATTGGCTGTTGTGAGGAACTAGCTGTCCAGAGGCCATTAGGAAGATCATTTACAAAAACACTTGGTTCAAAAAATAGAGTCCACCAGAATGAGTAACGACTGTTTAAGCATTCATCCAAGAAAGAAATAATGACAGCTGAAGATCATTCCCCACACCACCAGATTAGGAGAACAGGGCAAATATCCCACTAAGCCAAGACACTGTAATGTCAGTCATCACATGAAACACTACTGTGAATTGGGTATATATAATTGGAGATGAGTTGGGCCTGTCAGGTAGTTATTAGAATGGTTAGATGAGTGGAAATTGTTGGCAAATAAGAATGCCTGTGTGATCACGGTAGACCTATAGATGTTGTCTGGCCAGAGTTGGTATTCAGCAGGTTCTGACCAGTTCTGGAGAACCGGTAGTGGAAATTTTGAGTAGTTTGGAGAACTGGCAAATACCACCTCTGACTGGAGATTTTACAGTGTCCTTCCCCTGCCATGCCCACAGAACCGGTAGTAAAAAATTTTCAATCCCACCACTGTCTGGCTAATATTAATCTTATAAGTAGTGAGCTGGATCACATTGGGATAAATTGGGATTAGGTCCATTGTTCATGGAATTAATTCAGTGAGGTGCTAACTGATCAGCAAAGTGAGGGGTGGTGGAAAGTTGCAGGATCAGTTCCTTTTTTGAAGTCAGTTCTCTCTTTTGTATGCTGATCTAGCAATACTATAGGGCACCTGGTAAACACCCTGTTGTTGTACTCACCAGGTCTATGTGGAATAAGCATAATTCATTTATGATATGGTGGTGGATGAAAGCACAGACCTTGCATATATTATTGAAACCACTAATTAGGGAAGTAGCTGTCATGGAAATCTGTCCAGCTGGGTTTTAAGTCCTCTACCGGCTGATGCCTATGTCAGGGAGGAGAGAAGCCACAATTGTTTGTGATCCTCTTGCAGTGATGAGGAGTACTTCTCAGAGCTGGCTGGCAATGAGTCTATATTAGCCACTCATTTTTGTTTTCACTCCCAATTTATTCATTATCAACTGAGATAAATGAGAATGTAAGATCACTGCTGCTGTTACTGAGTCCCTAGCACACTCTGCACTTGGTCCAGCACTTGGCAAAGCATGTTCCAGAAGATGTTCTATAAACTTGTTCATGCAGTGCCATGTCTGAAGTAATTTATGTATGTACATGTGTATGGATCTTTGGTATTCATATTATTTCATGTAAGTAAATAGAAAAAGTAAATGATAGATAATAAACATAAACAAAGTCAAAGTATTGGTAATTTCATACTGAACCAAATATTTTTGGGTTGCTCTAAATCAGTATTACCCATTTGATATTTTATGTAATAGTTATGTATCTGGGAGTTCTAACTGTAACAAATCTAAAAATATTTTCCTGTGGTTCAATAAAAAGGATAGTGTTTCTCTGTAAAAATTATAATTAAACATAATAAAGGTATGCTTGCCATAAATAAGAGTTTTCAATTATGAAAGAGTTTCTTTCATGAAACTTGTTAGAGATTTTTCATGTTGTCATGATGTGAAATGGTTTTAAAGTTCAGAGTTCTTACATGTTTTTCTGGACTGTGATTTTGAAACTGATCAAAATTTTAAAAAAATATTTATTCTGGAATAAATATCTCACTATTTAACTGAGTTTGACATGTGGCTGGCTTTCAGTAGTGAGAGAGGGGATGATGCTGTCACCCCTTAAAGAGGCATTAGTCCATTAGTCTTCAAGAAGCCATTGCTGGACCCAAGCATTCTGAACAAGTTGTCTCATAAACTATCTTTTCTTTTTATGATGTGAAGCCATAAAATGACTGTCAGTCATTAGCAAATCAGTAACAGATTGCCCTGTGAACTCAGAGTGCCAGGTCTTAATTTTATCTTAGGTTTCACAATTTACTTTTCACAATTATACTTCAAATGTTCCATACATCTTTTCATTTGTTTTGTAGAACTGAAAACTGCTCACAGAAATGGTTAACAAGAAAGTCAATACTGTCAGGAAGTCCTTTGACTTTTTTCTTCTCATTCTTCTATGATATTAAGAGTATATTTCTAGTAGACTATGGCTTTCTTTCTTTCTTTCTTTCTTTCTTTCTTTCTTTCTTTCTTTCTTTCCATCAACCAGGAATTTTTTTAAAAAATAGAAGAAAATATTACTACTGAACCAAAGATTCAGAAAAAAAAAATCATTTTATTGAACTTGCTATGTCCTTGAACATTTGGTGTGATTTATCAGCAGTGTTGATAATATACATTAACAGAAAATTATAATTTTTCTACATATTTCTGAATTACATATTTCAAATGTTAGTACATATTTATAATTACATTTTTTCAGATTCAGTTTTCTGTATGACAGTATCAGTAACTATCCTGAAGGGTTTAATTTAGCCACACCCTAAATACCACTACTATCCTGAAAGTTAATAAGCAATTTCTTTGTAACATGTTGAGTGTCATCTAATCCAAAATTATCCAGAACTATATCATTAATTATTTTATGTTTTCTATCCATGAGGTATTCTTGATTAAAGATACACTAATAGTTTACCACTGCCTTCTCTTGGATAGTATGAATTGTTGCTGTTGTTACTAAACTGATCATTTGCTACCACCTATATCATTGTTGTCCAATATAGATAGGTGCCTACTTGCCCTAGCTGAGCATTTGGATAATCTTCATGCCTCGGGTGACCCTGCTGGGAATGTATACATTTCTTTGTTCATCCTTCTCATGATGAAGTATTACAATAGGACTTGATAGAAGATGTGCAGTTATATCATCAAAGACATGACCATGTGCTGATGTGGAACAGATCATGAACTGCTCATTTTCCAATTTCAAAGTAAGCTAAAGAGGAAGAAAGTCAGTTACTTTCTACAATATAATCTATTTAGCATATGCAGACCATTTTCAAGAAGAGTGATAGGAATAGCTTTGAAGTTCTGAACCTCATTGATGAATGATCAGAGGAACTATAGAGTGAACTTTAAAAAGTTGTTAAGGCTGACTATGAAAAGAGACTGTCAAGGACAAAGAAAAAAGCAAACCATAGAAATTAACAAAGCGGGGGAGCCAAAGCTGAGAAAGACAAACAGGAAGAAGTTAACAGAGTTTCAGGGGGCTGTTAGAAGAGATACAAAGTATTACAATATATCTGTAAAGATATCAGACAGAAACAGATAGAAACCCAATTCAAAAAAGATCAAAGAAAGATGGAATGGAATATAATGGAATATTGTAAAGTAGACATCCATCCATCCAAGACCCTTCAAGTAATATTCCCTAATAACAAAATCTATAGTACTAGAAAAGCAAAGATATCAGTCTGGCAACCCAATGTAGGTTAGTCCATTCTATTGTGTTCCCCGTAGCTACCTATGGTTGTGAAAGTTAGACCTTAAAAAAACTAAGACAGGAAGAAAATCAACTTGTTTGAGCTGTGGTGCTGGAGAAGGCTCCTGCATATTCCTTGGACAGCAAACATCAAGCAAAATTACAAAACTATGTCTCATTTATTTTGGCCATACCGTGTGGGTGAACCCAGTGGAGAAAGCAATTATGTTTGAAAGAGTTAGTGGGAAAAAAGAAACTAGGCCACCAAAGAACTCAGTGGCTGGACACCATCAAAGCTGACACCAGTTAGACGATCTAACAACTCAAAAAACAGTACAAGATTGGAAGATGTGAAGAGACCTGATCCATAGAATTGCCAAGAGTTAGACACAACTGAATGGACATCATCATCATCATCATCATCATGATCATCATCATCATCATCATCCTTGTACTAGAACAGGGTTGTCTAACTCATAGCATCACAGCGGCATCACATGACATATTGGGACTTTCCCCCCCTTCACTAAACTGGGCATGGACGTGGCCTTTGCATGACATATCCGGCCTGCGAGCCAGGAGTTTGACAGCCCTGTACTAGAAGATAAAGGTAGATCAGCACTCCAACCATAATCAGGAATTGATGAAATAGCCACCAAAATATAGAGAGCAACAAAGGAAAAATGAGAAGAGATACTAATTAAGCTATGCCAGCAAACCTGGAGAATGAAATAGTGACCAACAGTTTTGAAGAATCTATATTTCAAATTAATGCTTAGGATCATTCAGTACAGAGATTCGAGCCTTATATAAAAAACAAGATGCCAAATATTCAAGTTGGCTTAAGAAAATACAAAGGAAGATGATATATTATTGCTGGTGAATGCTGAATAATTGAGAAAGTCAAAGAATACCCCCCAAAAAGTCAGTATGGGTTCCACTAATTATAGAAAGGCTAACTAATTTAAATAAACAGTAAAAAGAAAAGAAGAACAGGTAATCACAAGAGAAATACGATACTAAAAGTCCTTCTGACATTAAATTCTCCATAGCTACTTATTAAAAATTGTGGTACTCTCATTTAAACATTTTAACCTGGATAGGAGCATATATTCTAAGTGGCAAGAGAGAAAACATTGAAATATAAAGACAAGGAGATTGTGGTCCTGAAACAAGTACCCAGAAGAGTGAGAGAGATGAGAATACCGATTTCTGACTAAAATTTCACTCAAAAAAGAGGTGAATTATAGATGGCTGATTCCAGAAGGTTTAATGTTCACATGGCAAGAACAGAGACACAGAACTGACTCAATTGAGAAAGCTGAATTGTTTTATACTGAATACTTTGGAGGGAGAGAGGAGGAGACAGAAAAAGAAATGTCACTAATTGAATTCCAAGAGGACTGCCAAATAGCGACTGAAAAAGAAGAAGGTGCAGTAGGTGGAAAGGTGGAAGTCAAAGAACAACGTGAACCAAGATCTATGAGAGCTGCTAAACCTAACTACAAAATATAACCATGGAAGAGAAAAAAACTCATTACAATTAACATAAATGGGCTTAACTCAGCTGTTAAAAGAAGGAAAACTTTCCATAAATTAGAGAAATTAAAATTTGATATAATCCGCTTACAAGAAGTAGATATTAAAAAGCAACATGAACAATTGCTGATACAGCCAAAATTAGGAAAAATATTTACTTCTTTGACACAATGCAAAAAAAGAGGATTGGTTTTATACATTAAAGATATTATCCCAGTGAAATTGATCTATACCAATAACGATGGAAGATTACTAATGGTGGATATAATGGACAATAATATGAAAACACTCCGGATTGCAATCTATGACCCAAATGACAATCAAGAAAATTTTTATAAAAAATTACATATGAAAATAATTGAACTGGACTATGCTAATATAGTTATGATAGGAGACTTTAATGGAATTGTAGATAATAAATTGGACTATACAGCACAGAAAACAACAAAGCAAAACAGAAAGACTCTCCCTGAATCTTTTTTTTAAATGATAGATGAAATAAATTTAAAAGATACATGGAGAGAAAGAAATGCTAAGACTAAACAATACACCTTCTATTCAAATAAACATTTATCATAGTTCAGAACAGATATGGATGTCAACAGAATTGTTAGCTAATATTCAAGAAATAAATATTGAAACAAGTACTTGGGCAGATCACAATCCAATGACAATTAAATGGAAAGTACAAAAAAAAAAGATCTAGATGGACATTAAATAGTACTATATTAAAGAAAAAAGACTTCACACAGTAGATGGAGAAAGAACTGGCTTTCTTCTTTAGAGAAAACAAAAAAGAAGATACATCAATGCAGAACATATGGGATACAATGAAGGCATATGCCAGAGGCTTGATAATAGACTATACAAGGAAAAGAAATACCATGAAAAGACTAGTCTCTAATGCATAAGAGGATGAGTATAAAGGACTTGAAAAAGAGCTACAGAAAATGCCACAGAAAAAGGACATTAAGTTAAAAATGGATCTAATTAAACATAAAATAGGACTAATGGAAAAAGAAGAACTAGCACAGAAAATCAGAGGTGCAAAACAGAACTATTTTGAAGATGCAAATAAACCAGGGAGATGGTTAGCATATAAATTGAGAAAGGAGAAAGAATCAAGGAAAATATTGCAATTAATAGATGACCAAGGCCAAGTTTGCTATGATTGTTAAGAGAAGAAGGAAATTATACGAGACTATTATGGGGAACTATACACACAAGAGAATATTGATGAGGAAAGAGTTAAACAGTATTTACAGAATGCTAATCTACCCCAGATACCTAAAGAGATTGAAACAATGTTAGAAAGCAATATAACGATGATGGAGTTAATTGAAGCACTTAAGAAGCAAAACAATGGAAAGGCACTAGGCCCAGATGGACTTCCAGCAGAATTTTATAAAACACTACAAGAATCATTGAAACTTCCATTGTTAGAAGTTATGAATGAAGTCATGTTAAAGAAGAAGATACCCAAATCATGGTCAGAAGCTTATATTACACTTGTCCCAAAAGAGGACGCTGACCCATTACAAATCAAGAACTATAGACCTATTTCCTTACTAAACGCAGATTATAAAATTTTTGCTTCAATATTGGCAGAAAGACTTAAAAAATACTTAAACAATTTTATCCATCCTGATCAAAATGGATTTCTGCCAAAGAGACAAATTAAAGACAATATGAGAGTAATCTTGGACACTGTGGAATACTATGAGGCACATCCTGAAAAACAAATGGCTTTGATATCTTTAGATGCACAGAAGGCATTTGATAATGTGAATTGGCGATTCATGTTATTACAGCGGGAACAGATGGGCTTTGGTAAAAAATTTATTCAAGCAATAGAAGCTATATATCATAACCAAACGGCAAAGGTAATGATAGAGGGAGAACTGACAGACTCTATTGATATAAGAAAAGGAACAAGACAAGGGTGCCCACTATCACCTTTGTTGTTTGTGTTAACCTTGGAAGTGCTAAACAGAAATATTAGAGAAGAAAAGGATATAAACGGGATGAAAATTAAAAAGGAAGAATTTAAGTTGCAAGCATTTGCAGATGATCTGGTTTTCATTTTAGAAGACCCACTAGAAACAGCATCAAAATTGATAGAAAAGATAGAGGTATATGGAAAGGTGGCTGGTTTGAAAATAAATAAAGATTAAAACAAAGATCTTGACAAAGAATATGCTATCAAGACAAAAGGAAGAATTGGCGGATGTATTGAAAATTCAGGTCACGAATAAGAGCAATAGCACTTAGACTTATAAACCACTTTACAACCCTCTCTAAGCAGTTTACAGAGTCAGCATATTGTCCCCAACAATTTGGGTCCTCATTTTACCCACCTTGAAAGGATGGAAGGCTGAGTCAACCTTGAGCCTAGCATTTGAACTGCCAAACTGTAGGCAACTGGCTGCAGAAGTAGCTTGCAGTACTGCACTCTAACCACTGCGCCACAGAGGCTCCTTTTAAATACCTTTAAAAAAAATATGAGAAACACCTCTATCAGTCCTATTTGGTCAAGTATTCTGTTTCTAATCCCACATTAGGACACAATCAGAACAGATGTGCTCCAGCAATTGCTGCTGAAAATCACATTACCTTTGATATTCGAAGCATTATTTAATCCCAATGACTAGCACCTATAATAGTTCTATGTATATCCAGTGGTTTTATTTGCACAAAAATAATTAATCTATTTATTCTAAGATTTTACCAGAGTTTGGAAAATGATTTTACTATACAGAACTCTTATAAAACTTACAAAGAACAATGAATTGGATAAATATACATTTCTTATTAGTTCAGAATACTGTAAACTTGATGATAGTAATATGTCTTAAGATACCACTTCTCTGAAACTCAGTAAAATATATTGAGTGAAAATGGGAGACTTGGGCAAAATTGCTTTTCTGCCTGAGAATAAAAATGGAACACCATATGTCAAGCCTGAAATAATGGAATGTTGTTAGCATTTTAGTGTGTGCGTGCATTTGTGTGTGTGTGTGTGTGTGTATTTGTGCAGAGACATTCTTACAAAGAGAAAAACACAAAGAGAAATAGGATTAGGAAAAAATTAACAGTGAAGTATTAAAAGGAATACATTTCTGAAAGTAATTATATTTTAGTGATTCAGAAATTCTGTTTTGAAACCTTAGCTGAATCTAGACTGTACTATGTGGAATTAATTTGATAGACTTCACAAAGATCTCATCTATGCTGATTACTATATGGAAAGCACACATTATTTTGTCATACTATCTTCATTTATTAACTTATTCTCAAAATAAACAAGATAATATAGTTAATAACATAATCTACCAGACCTAGGTGCAAAACCTCAAGCAAGTGAGCACAGATACGATAACCATCATAAATATGAGTCATTGCCAAGCATCTGAATTTTTATCATGTGATCATGGGGATGCTATAACAGTCATAAGTCATTTTTTTCAATGCTGTTGTAACTTTGAATAGTCATTAAAAAAAACTGCTATAAGACAAGGATTATCTATTCAGAACAATTAGTTTGTTTAAAATATTGGTTTGATAAATGAAATGTTCATGTCTTGGAGCCAATAGGAACATAAGAAGCTGTGAATACAGGTGACTGCAAATGGAAATTAGGATCTGACAAAGTAAAATTTAGAGAAAGAAAGTACTGTTTTAAGGTACAGTATATGGTAACTTCACTGTTTCAACTATGTTGCTAGGGTAGTGAGAATCAAATAAATAAGATTATTTAAGACATGACCTATTTGATCCGCCCATGTCAGGCAATTGATGGACCCTTTGTAGTTCCATGTTGGGTTTCCCCTGAGAATCCAGTGGGCAGTTTTGGCTGAAGCCCTAGGTCACTGTCTTTAATAGGCAGGTGCCTATGGATTCTTGTTCCTTGAATTGTATTGTTCCTATGTGACCTTTCCCTGTGTGCCAATCCTGTGTTGTACGTTCAACCAGACATAGGTCAACAATTAAATGTTCATTTTGGGTATTACCTCATGGCCATAAGGACAGCAAAGTGTCCTCTACCCTTACTGCAGGAGTGGGTTTCGACTGGTTCTGTCCACCTCTGTAGAACCAATAGCTCTGAAGAGCAACAGACATAGAATCGGTTCTATGTCTGCTGATGTTTTTGCCCACCCACCCACCTGGGCTCTTACCTGATCTTTATTTCCTGATTTTTCAACTTCAGCTGCCGAACGAGGCACAGCTGCAGTTAAAAAAACAAAAAAAGAGGGTTTTTTCAAAGGCTGCTTCTCAGCACGCAGCATGTTAATGATGATTAACAGGCATGGGCTCACAGCGGGCAGGGAAGCTCATACATCCTGAACTGGTAGTTAACCCTGTTGTATCCCACCCCTGCCTTACTGCATTCACTGACAACTGTCCAGTGGCTTTGCTTAGAGTGATCCAATTCCTACTAGGTACAGAAGACACCTCAGAACATTTGTTAGGCCACCATGAAGATTATTTAATCTATCTGATGGATAAAATTGTTCAGATTCACTCTGACTTGGACTCTGATTGAGTAGTTTAGGCTCAAGTACCTGAGAAATGGTCTAGCAGTTTCATCTGTGATGAATTTGAGCTGGTAATTCCAGAGGAAGTTGATGGAGAGGAAATTGATGGCCACCTTTTTACAGAACTGAATTATAAAATTGAATAGGGGATAATCCCATGTTTGGATTCAGACATGGATGAGCCTCTCTGAAGAAGAGGTGATACTTCCCCCTTGAAAGTGCTGGTGATATGCCTTCTCAACAAATTGTCTTTGATCAATTGATGAAAACCATTAGAAAACTAATGGTTTTCAACAACTACCAATTTCTAACCTTCCCTTTTTGGATTAATTTCAGTTGGGTTTCAGGCAATGATTTCATACAGAGATAGTTTTGGTTATGCTTGCTTGATGACCTGAGCTAGATCTAAGATACAGGTGGTGCATCTAGTCTTGAATTCCTTGATTTCTCTGAAGTATTTGATACTGTCAATTATGCTATTCTTCTCACTTCATGGGAAGGGGATTGAGAGTACCATTTTACAGTGTTATCTTCCTTTCTTCAGAGCCACTTCTGATTGGGGGGGGGGAGATATTCCCTAGGCTCTTCCTATGAGAGGCACCCAAAAACAAAATTCAATTGATCTAGAATGCAGCTGTGTGATCATTGATTGGCATGCCTTGGGATGTCCCCATAACTTCTGTTTCACAATTGTCAATTTGCTTCTGTGTGTGATTTAAGGTGTTGGTTATTACCCATAAAGCCATGCATGGCATATTGTCTGGGTACTTGAGGGACCATCTTTTTCCCATCATATCTGTCCAACCACTTCAATCTTACAGAGTTGGTCTCCAAGTTTCTTTAATGAAACATGTCAGATATCAGGACCCAGGATGTGTGCTTTCCTTTAAGCATGTCTGTCCTCTGGAATAAGGTTCAGATGGGCCCTATTCTGCTTTTATTCATAAGAGACATTAAAACCTAGTTCTTCAGCTAGCGCTTTAGTGAATGTCAGCTTTGAAAGGTAGCCAAGACAAGCATGCCTGGAAATACTAGCCCTAACTTTATTGTAAGATTACATTAACAAAAATTTACAAATCTGAAAGTATCTTTTCTCTCTTACCTTTATAATCCAAAATAGCAGGGAAGGACACTTCTGAGATATTTGCCATATGGGTGGTTGTTTGTAAAGCTGAGGATCTGGTCCATGTGACTGGGTTTGCAGTAGACATGGGTTTCCTGTTCTCCATTTTCTAGTCTTCTGATGTCGATGTAATGGAATGTCAAGTTCCTCACACAAAGCCCTTATAAGCAGAATATCAGCACTGGCATTCCCTGAATTCCACCAAAGATGTTATCGAGCATGGTCACAAAATGTTCAGAAACCAACCCATAAGGCTTGAAGAATGAACACCTACTCTCAACTTTCCACATTTTTATAAATCTGGAATTCCCAGACAGAAGAATCACAATGCTGAGAATAATTGGACTGCATTATCCTCAGTTTAAGTAGAGTTACAGGCATGTATACGTGACAAACACTAAATGATTATTAATTGTTAAAATAGATGGGGTTGTAACTGAAAATTAGGACTGAAATCCTATACAACATTAGTTTGCTGTAAAAGCACTGAGCTCAAATTGGAATTACTTCTGAGTAGACCTCTAAAGGACTGAGCTGTAAAATTGAACTAGATGGCCTGCAACAGAAATAACAAAGAGCTATAAAAGACATGAGCATGAGCATTCACGTTCAATAATTAGCTAATAAATCATTGTCCCCAGATATTTTGATGTTAATTAAAGCTGGAGTCAAGTTCTTTTTTTTTTTCCAGCATCAAAGATAAACACATTTTCTAAAGTCAAAGACAGCAGTCCAGATGGTAATTTATAAACTGTTGAGAATATGATCTCATTTCAAAATCACAGACGTGTCCTGGATGATCAGAATAAGTTGGCATATAGCAACAGACACCAAAATGCTGTGGCCAGTGACATGTAACTTCAAATGTCCACATTAATATAGAAGGGAACTGGCATATAAAATAATTATCTGAATCTCTTCTGCACATAGTTTTACCTCACTGAAAATAGTAGCTTATCATTTGTTTTGCATGCCTCCTATTAATAGATAAAGAGACTATATTTTATTCTGATGAGATTAACCAGGCTTGCCAAATACTAATATAAGAATAGGGGGGAAATGGGATATAGAAATGAAGTGTGATAGAATATGTCTAGGTGAAACATTGATGTTTCCAGATTTTCAGGTATTTTGGCTGTTAATCTCAATAGCATTTCAAATCCTTCTCTGCAATTATGCTGACACAATATTATACCATGCAGCTGCAGACAGAAACCTGCTCTTTACAAATCATTCATCAGTAATAGGATTGCTTGCTGTGTCTGCAAAACATGGCCAAAGCGGGGAGTTAATTGTCAATAATAGAAACACTCATGTTGAACAAAGCAGTTATTATCAAAATCTGGGAGTGAATCCAGATGATCAATGAATGTATTTCACTTTCTTATTTTAACCTGTATGTAATAGTCTTACAGATTTCCAATCAAAGACAATAGTGCAACATCTACATATTATTTACACAGTCATTATTTAGGATAGCTTACATATATCTGCTGCGTAATATAATAATCCATATGTCTGGCCAAGTAACACTGCTTTCCATAAATCTCATCAGGTGCAGACATGCAGTAAATTCTCCTTACCATTTGGCACAATTGGATATGCACACAGTGACAAATTACCACAAAGTATGGGATATCTGTATTCAGTCCACCTTGAGTTATTTGATTTGAAGGAATCAGTATTATTACCCTTCTACATTTGTTGACTATTTCTATTCCAGCTATTTAGTATTCCTGTTTGTACTTGTGTGTCTACATGATTATATACAGTACAGAGGTAAGTATTTAGCAGGTTCAGACCAGTTCTGGAGAACCGGTAGTGGAAATTTTGAGTAGTTTGTAAAACTGGCAAATACCACCTCTGACTGGAGATTTTACAGTATCCTTCCCCTGCCACGCCCACCAAGCCATGCCCACAGAACCGGTAGTAAAAATTTTTTGAATCCCACCTCTGATACAGTGGCTATTTTAAAATCTAAAGCTGCAACTTATATTCAAACCAAAACTGAAAATCATTTTTGAAAATATTTTTAGGAATAGTATCAAGGAAATATCCAAGAAAGAGGGAACATTTTGGTTAGATTACAATATTACATATTCGTGGTCGGAAAAAAGAAAAAAACATTTGACTCTTTTTTTGGGGGGGGGGCGTAATTCTCATCAACCTCCCCCCCAAAACACCCCAGCTAACTGCTGCCATAGGACAGCTGCAGGAAGCGGCTCTGTCTGCAAGGTCATACATATTCTATCCTTAACTGTTTTGTAGGGTATACCACCAACCTATAACATGAAATATTTTTAAGTCACTATGGAATATCTACTTTCTAGAAGACAAATAGACCTTGTTCATTCATGTAGCTTAAAAGGTGGCTAAACCAGGCATTTTAGGTACATGAATTCAATTCCCCAACACTGCTCTGCTGTGCACAATGAAGAACCTAATATGTTTTCTGCATTGCTAGGTGACACAGAGGGGAAAGGAAAGAATGCTAAATAATCTACAATTAGCTTTCTTGAAACAGTTTTAAATCTAAAGAACAAAAATCACCAGCCTTGTTGCTAATGTATAGTAAGCTTAGGAAGCATAATTCAATATATACTTTCTCTATAGTTATGGATCAGAAGAATGTATGTTGACATGGCCACAGGAGAATGCTCATTATTATATTGTCACATGATTGGATTACACAGCAAAAATATAGTTTTTGTTGACTACTTTTTAAATACTAGTATTTTGTGGTTAAAATAGGTATTTTATAGGTATCTGTAAATTTATTTATAAATTGTCTAATGTTTCTTAAAGAAGTACAAAGGAAGACATTTTGATTAATTAAGAATAATGTGCTTTCCATCATTTTATTTTTACCTTGTTTAACTACTTAAAATTGTATATTCCTTCTAAGTCTAAGGGTGTCTAGGGCTGATCTTAGCAAATACTTTTATTTATTTTATTTATTGAGCATGAACTGGAATTTCTGATAATCTTATTTTCAAATGCTGAGTTGTTTTGTCTGGAAATTATGACCATTCTTGAATCAAAGAAATACTTTAATGTGAGGTTACCACTCAAGAACACTGTGACGTGGAGGGGTGAATTTGATGAGCTACTGGTCTTTGCAATCTGTTAGTCAAGGAGGTTAATAATATATTATTCAAATCTATACCACATTATTTAACACAGAGAGAATTTTAACTCTTCAGAAATTTTCACATCTGAAAAGGATAGCACTGCCAGACTTCAAAAAATTTCAGTAACCACCAACAGATGGTTACAACCACCATATGGCATCACTGTAGAAGACAAACCAACTAAACCCCTCAAAAAACATCCTAAGTAAGGGATGAATTTCCTATGGTTACAACAATTAATCAGTGGAATGACTTGCCTTCAGAAGTTGTAGGTGCTCCAACATTGGAGATTTCTAAGATACTGGACAACCATTTGTCTAAAATGGTATAGGCTTTCCTGCCTGGCAAGGAGTTGATTTAAACTTTGTTAGTCTGTTATTCTAGTCTGTTAAACTAAAAGACCCAGCAGCTACAGAAGAAAAAACAGGAGTCATCTACAATACACTGTGTAAGGACAGTCACTATGTAGGATAAATATGAAGATTAGCAAAACACATCCATAAACACTAATTAATAGTCAGAAGGCATGATGAAAACTCCTTAATTTCACCACACAAGGACAGATTTAACCATAGTGTCAACTAGCAAACTGGGCATCCTAGACCAAGCCAAGTTCAAAAACACTAGAGAATTACTGGAAGCCTGGCACTCAGATGAAAGTCAACAATCAACAGGCACATAGATATAAACAACATCTATATACCATTCAAAAGAGACAATCAAAAATGAAACAAAAAGACCAAAACACCTCCTCACCTGCAATCAACACCCAGAAGAGTAAAGATTACCACAAAGACCAACAATAAAGGAGCAAACAGTACCCCAATCAAGGAACTACCAATTAAGAGAAACAGGCTGACAGTAAGCAACAGCCCAATCAAGGAGCCACCAAGACCATTCCCACCAATGCTGACAGGGTAGCCATTAATATATAAAATGAAAACAAACCCCACACCCTTCTAGCACTGATGATGTTACCTAGTTTGGTAACAAAATGTCTGAAAGAAAACCAAGTTCAGAGAGCATCAAAGACCTCACAGTTCAACCCTGAGCTACACATTATTTTGTCATCTTTTTGCTAAAAATCTGATATGATTTTTAGCTCAGTCTTTTTAGATACTAATGCAAACTTCCAATTCATTCCTCCAGCAGCTTCTCAATTCTTTTAAAATAACTGTGAAAACCTTACTACTTGCTTTACATGACATCTGTCATTACTGGGCAATTAACATTGTTTCAGTTCCAAAAGTTAATGCCAGTGAACTGACATTATTAGATGAGTTTGCTTTTCTTTGTTCCATCCATTATCTACATTTTTTAAAAAGTTAACATTATAGTGTGAATAAGCAGAAGCCTGAATTCTGTTGGAATAATCAATCACAGACCACAAATCACAGTCCAAAGTGAATAGCTGGTGCTTTTTTCTTTTCTCATTATGACACATGCTTTTCATTTCCTTTGCCTGCCACCACTTATTTATTTTCTTCTCCCTTCCCTCCCTTTGGAGACAAAGGGAAGGGATAGAGGACTAGATGACCTACAAGGTCCCTTCCAACTCTGATTATCTGTTAAATCTGACATTATTAGGACAGGAGCCAGAAGATGCTTTTCATTTAGATAATACTACAAAATAAAAAGGTACATAGAAAATATGGCATTTTGAAAAATGAAGTTAAGAAAGTTGTGAAACATACAATGTATTCATTTAAAATTGCAAATGTAAGCCTGTTTATTCATCAGAGATTGCTCTTCCTAAATTAAAATGGATGCAATCTTCAGTGAAGGCATATATGGAATATGTGTATGTACAGGGGTGGGATTCTACCAGTTTGGACCAGTTTGGGAGAACCATTTGTTACAATTCTGTGCAGTTCAGAGAACCGGCAAATTGTGCCACTGACTGGCCCTGCCCCTCCCCATTTGCCCCTCCCCTCCTTGCCCACACAAACAGCTGATGGGCGGTGGGGTGGGAAGTTGGTCCTGGAAGCCCCAATGCCACCAGAATTGCTGCCATTGCCTTCCTTGGGTGCCATTGCTACCATCACCATTGCCACCTCACTGCCGCTGCACCCCGCTAGGTATGGCAAGCCCTGGGCCGGGGCTCAACAGGTTGCCTTTTCTCTCCCCGCCATGCTTCCCCTTTGGGGAAGCGAGGCTGGGAAGTGTGGTTTATTACCATCCAATTGCCATGGTCTCAAGTTGCCCAGTGCCTGCCTCCCACCTGTCTGACCACCTTGACCTACTGGTAGATTCGCCTCTGCCTCCTGCTTGTCTCAGCCACTTCAGTAGCCGGTAAGCACAGTAGGGTGTCCCCTCGGGAAAGCGGGCCTGGGAAAGGTGGTAGGCCATGGCCTCATCATGTAGCCTGTTCCTCATGCAGCATCTTTAAACTTTGTGTGCTTCACAAATGGGGAGGAGGGGACACTGATGCCATTGCCGCCAGCACCTCATGTGAAGTGCGATAAATTTACAGGTGCTGTGCAGCACGAGGCTGCTTGCAGCAAAAAATATGGGGGGAGAGGTGTGCTGCGCAGCACCTTTGAACTTAGCGTGCTTCACAAATGAGGCAGCAGCAGCAATGGCACTTGGAATCCCCTTCTCATTTTAAAGTGCCACACAGTGCGAGGCTGTTTGCAGTGAGAGAAATATGGGAGGGAGAGGTGAGCCGGGGCAGGTAGGAGGGCCCAGCAACTGATTGTGGAAGCGAACCTGTCATGCCCCTGTCAGAATCTGAATCCGAGGAGGAAGATGAACAGCTGACAGGGAGTGGGAGTGTGACTCCATTGGCTGTGAAGGAAACTGAGGAAGGGCAAAGTCCGACTGGGCAGAGCAGGGGAGAGGTAGAACAAAGGAGAGGGAGTTCAGAGGAAGACCCAGGCTACCTCCTCTTCATCTTTAGGGCACCCAGGGAGGAATGGAGAAGAGAGCAACATGGGTTGTGTGGCTTCTGGGGGAGGAAAGGTCCCTGATTCCCTTCATTAGGCACACCTGGGAAGGGAATTTAAAAGAGATGCAAGCTGAGAGCGGCAGCTTCTGGGAACAAACATGAGTTTATCTTCTGTTGACTTTGTTTATCTATGTTCCTGGCATCTACCCAACTGGGTTGTATTACTGCTATTCCTTCACATCTGGAATTCCTTTTCTTGCTCTGCTGGACTAATTACCTCATCTTGCCTTGATTAGACTTATAGTTACAGTTTTTGTTGACAATGGTTTGGACTTGAATCTCTGCAGCCAAAGGCTGTTCTTGGGAAAGTTTTTCTCCAGACCAGAAGGTAACCAGGACATTAGGGGCAAAGTTGGAGCTAATAAAGTGACTCCTGCTGATTATCTGACTGTATTGCCTTTGTGCCATGCCCCGGGTCATCACAGATGGTCATCTCAGCTACTGGTTTGGCTGAAGTGGGCTGAATCAATAGAATACCACCATTGCCATAGTCCTTTTTTACTCTAGTTTAGCCAAACCCAAATCCTATAAGTGTTCTTTATATGTTTTAGTCTCCAAGTCTTTAATCATCTTAGTTCTTAGTTTCCAAAGTCTCAACATCTTTTTTGTAATGTTGTGACCAAAAGTGGGATGCAGTATTCCTGGTGTGGACTTACTAAGATTTATAAAGCGGTACTAATACTTCATGTGATTTTGATTCTATGCCTCTGTTTATATAACCAATTAGCTTTTTTGGCTGCTGCCACACACTGCTGGCTCATATTTAAATGATCATCCCCTAGGACTCCAATGTCCCTCTTACAGTTACTGTTTTTGAGCCAGGTTTCACTTAATCTGTACTTGTATGCTTGGTTTTTCCTGCTCACGTATAAAACCTTGCTTTTCTTCACATTCAATTTAATTTTTGTTGGACAAGGCCCATTGTTCAAGTTTGTCAAGATATTTTTAGATATTAAGCTTATCTTCTGGGGTCTAGACTTTTCCTGCCAGCTTAATGTCACCTGCAAATTTAATGTGATGAGTTCCCCTTCTATTCCCTCATTAAGTCATTTATGAAGATATTGAAGAGTACTTGGCCTAAGACTGAATCTTGTGGTAACCCACTGCTTACTTCCTTAATTTACTTTAATTTTTTAATCCAATCTGTATTAATTTTTTTATAAATAACCCAAGGCAGCAAAAATATCTAATATTCCTACGACTTCTTATTTTCCATGCAACAGCAACTCTGAGATGAGATGGGCTGGGCTGACACTGAGTGACTAGCTCAAAATCATCCTGCCAGTTTCATGCTTAAGGTGAGACTAGCCCTCCAGACTAGAGACTAATGTTTTTAACCATTAGACCCAACTGGCTACATGGAGATATATTATTTTATTATTATATTATTTATAATAATGTAAAACTATATGAAGGGGATATGTTTTGCCTTCCTCAAGATATCTTTTTTGGGGATCAGTAGTGCTGAATAATTTTTTACATTTCCAAGCTTGCTTTTAGGAAGAGTTGTTAACAAAGTACAAACAAGAGTTATAGACAAATTGATGACACTGCAACTCCTGAGGCTATGGAAATAGATTATCCAGAGCTGTTAGGAATGATAGTCACCTAACAGTTGGGTTGGCAATATATAAACCAGGATAGTCATTTAATACTGTTGTATCTTTAAGAGAATGCTGGAACTGTGATTGGCTGAGGTTCCTCCGATGGCCATAAGATGGATCCAGAAACCTGGTTTGCTCTCTTCTTGCATTTCCCTATTGCCTTTTGCCTGAACGTCATTCTGCTTGGATTGCTGTGAGTCTTGCAACCTGTTAGTAAACTCCATTTACTGAACTTTGTTTATGATACTGGACTTCATTTTTGGATTATCCCTGGACTGATTGTATTGAATACTACCTGCTTTAACCGTGTATGATTTGGACTGTTTGTTGGACTTTGTTTACCCACTTACTGGAAGTAAAACCTACATTTTACTATTCAGTGTATCTGTATTCTGGTTGTGTGTTATTCCTCACCACTCTCACTATGTTTCCCTGAGTGCACTCATTCTCCTAATGGGGAATACCTCAACACTGGTTATGGGCCCAGACCATACCAGACTCAGATAACTGAGAGTTAGTGTGAATACACAGTACCGTATACAGACAGCTGTCTATTGTTTAATTGCAGATTACTGTCCTGGTAAAGATGGCACAAGACCCATCAACAAGTCTATCACTGATAGCCCAGTTGGATGGAACAAACTATGTTTCCTGGTCTTTGAAGTACAGTCTACTTCTGCGTAGGGAAGAGTTATGGGCTGCAATTCAGGATCCACCTGATGTAAATGCTTGGGATCCAAATAATGAGGATGAAGCCAAAATGTTAGCTGACTTTAAACAGAATAACGAACGAGCTCTTTGTATAATTGGACTAACACTGAGTGACCAGCAGCTAGTCCATATTCGTGGAGAAGAGTCTGCTGCTAGGTGTTGGGAGAATTTGAAGAGGATTTATGTTCATGACAGTGTAGGTGTACACATACATCTTACACGTAAACTGTTTAGAGCACGTCTTCTGAAAGGTGGAGATATGTTAGCTCATTTGAACTTCATGAAAAGAATTTTTCAAGAGCTACATGACAAGTAACTGATTTTTTCAGAGCTGCATCAGGTTTACATCATTCTTTCCTCATTGGATGAAAGTTATGATGATTATGTATCTTCACTGGAAGTCCTGATCAGAAATGAATTGACATTGACTGAAATAACCAGATGATTATTAGAAGAGGCAAGAAGAAGGCTGGATAGAGACCAACTGAGAGAGAAACAACCACAAGAAGAGGATTTGTTTTCAACTGCCTATACTGTTAGGAAATGTTTTTCTTGTGGGGCTAGGGGACATATAGCTAGATTCTGTAAGAAGGGAAAATGACAGAATACTGGTAATCACCAGAAGGCCAAGAAGAATGTTAATTTAGCTATGTCTAGAAATTCAACTGTAAACCCTGATTTGTGGGTAGTTGATAGTGGAGTATCGCAGTGCATTTCTAGAAATAGAGAGAGGTTTGTAAAGATGTCCACAAGTAAGCAACATGTATCATTGGCAAATGGATGGAAGATGAAAGCATCTGGTGAAGGTACTGCATATTGTTCATGTGTAAATGAGCATTTATCTATATTATATGTACCTAAACTGAAATTTAATTTGTTATCAGTAAGGGCTTTAGTTAATATTGGTTATGTAGTAACCTTTAGGGGAGATAACTGTATAATAGAGAAAGAGAGTAAAATTGTTACTGCTACTTTAGAGAATGATTTATATGTTATACATGATGACCAATTGCAGATGGCTAACTCGGTTTATAACAATGTTAAGCCACATGAGAAATGTATACATTTACTGCATAGACGTCTGGGGCACATTAATTTCAACATGCTGAAACAAACTGTTAAATTGTCAGAGGGAGTAAAATTAAAACCCCGTAGCAAGTACTTAAACTGTAATGCATGTAACCAGGAGAAAAGTAAGGTTACTCCAGCAAACAGACTGAATGGATTTAAGACCAAAGAACCTTTAGAGGTTGTGTTTGCTGACATAATTGGTCCTAAGAAACCCAGTTTGGGAGGTGCTTGCTATGTTTTGAGTATAATGGACCATTACTCATGGTACGGTTTCTGCTATCTAATGAAAAACAAAACAGAAACGTCCCAACATTTCTTTAACTGGCTAAAATTTGCTGAGAGAAAAATGAGACATAAGGTAATTATTTTAGTTATAGATAACGGGACTGAGTTTATTAACAATAGATTCCAAACAATGTTGAAATTCGCTGGTATCGAGCATAAGCATTCTGCACCTTACAGGACACAACATAACTCATTTATAGAATGAAGAGGGCAAACGTTACAAGCCATGGTTTGCACTATGTTATCCAATTCAGATTTGCCTTCACTGTGGGGTGAAGCCATAGTGTGTAGCAACCATGTTTTAAACAATGTGGTGAACCCAACAACTGGTGAATTGCCATTCACTCGTTGGCATGGCAGAAAACCAAATTTAAGTTATCTACACAAATTTAGACCTCCAGCATGGGTGCATATCCCCTCACAAGTAAGACTGAAAGGGCAACATACAGCTAGGAAATTATTTTTTGTAGGTTACGAGACCAACCATAGATTGTTTAGATTCTGGGCTCCAGGCACAGCTAATGTTTACTATAGCACTAGTGTTAAATTTCTTGAGCACATTGGGTGGCATTAAACTAGAACAGGAATCCAACAATGATGTTATTATCAACACACAAGTAGTCCCTAATGATGAGATAGTTAAGCCATCAATAGCCTTAAAGAGGAAGAACAGGCACAGGAGGAGGTAGAAGAACAGGAGCAGGTGGAACAGGAGAGTCCACCAGTAAACCCTGAGTTGCCTAGACATTCAACCCATGTAAGACGACCACCAGATAGATACCAGACTAATATAGTATGCCAAGTAAATATAGTTCCTGCTAACTATAATGAACTGAAACTGTATCCTGCTAAGGATCAGGCTGCTTGGCAAGAAGCAATGGATAAGGAACTGAAATCCTTACAATGGTTGGAGGTATATGAAAATGTGAGGTTACCACCAGGTGAGCATGCCATAGGGTGTAAGTGGATTTATAAAATTAAGACAGGTGTGGATGGGACTGTTACCCATAAAGCCAGGTTAGTACCACAAGGGTTTGATCAGTCAGCCAATGACTATGATGAGGTGTTTGCACCTAGTCTGAAAGCTACCACATTATGAGCAGCATTAGTGTGGGCAGCTAAGAATAAATACACAATAAACCATTTAGATGTGGAGATGGCATATCTTCATGCACCGTTGCAACATACTGTATATTTAAAGAAGCCTTTGGGGATAAAAACTGATAACAAAACTGATTTCTGGAGATTAAAAAAGAGTCTTTATGGCTTTCAGCAATCAGGCTATGAATGGAACCAGTGCATAGTGAAGGAATTAACAAAGATAGGTTTTGTAGCTGGCATGGCTGATCCATGTTTATTCAAAAAGGAAAATGATGGTGTAATTTCATTGTTGCTTTTATTCACTGATGACATAGCATTAATCACTAAGACTGAGAAAGAAGCTACTGAGATTATTTCACTGTTAGAGAAGAAATTTAAAATCAAACATTTAGGTGAGATTAAACGGTATCTTAGTTTGAAAATAGATAAAACTAAGGGAGGCTACAAAATCTCACAGGCAGATAAAATTAACAGTTACTTTAAAATGGAACTTAGTAAGCCGGCTAAGACGCCAATGAGCCAGGAGTTTAGCCACAGTGATGTGCAAAGTCCTGTTTTTGATAAAGACATTTATCAATCATTGATTGGTAGCTTATCCTATCTTAGTAATTGGTCTAGGCCGACATAGCATATAGTGTCAATCAATTAGCCAGGTTTAATGCTGAGCCTACTCAAAGGCACTGGCAAGCTGCTAAGCGTGTGTTGAGATATCTTAAACGAATGATGCATTATGTATTATATTTGGAGCCTAAGGATGAACTAAGTTTAACTGCATATGCTGATGCAAGTTTCGCTACAGATGTACCTACACGTAAATCAACATTAGGTACTGTAGTGTTATTAGGAAAGGTGTTAATTGGATGGTGATCTATTTGACAAAAACATCTAAGCTTATCAACAATGGAGGCTGAATTCTCATGTTTATCTCTATTATGTACAGACTTAGTGTATGATAAACAACTAATGATAGATATGGGAATTAATGTAAAGGAACCTATTGTTGTATATGAAGACAACCAATCAGAAATTCAGATGGCTTCCAATCTCACTGTAAAGACAAGATCAAAACACACTGATCTACAATATCTGAATGTGAGACAATGTGTTCAAAGTAAAATGATTACACTGTAGTATTGCATGTCAGAGAATAACATTGCAGATCATTTTATGAAAGCCCAAGGCACTGTGAAACATAAGACTTGCTGAAGGAATATGGACCTAAACTGTAAGGTTTTATATATTGTCCTACCCAAAGGGGAGAACGTTAGGAATGATAGTCACCTAACAGTTGGGTTGGCAATATATAAACCAGGATAGTCATTTAATACTGTTGTATCTTTAAGAGAATGCTGGAACTGTGATTGGCTGAGGTTCCTCCGATGGCCATAAGATGGATCCAGAAACCTGGTTTGCTCTCTTCTTGCATTTCCCTATTGCCTTTTACCTGAATGTCATTCTGCTTGGATTGCTGTGAGTCTTGCAACCTGTTAGCAAACTCCATTTACTGAACTTTGTTTAAGATACTGGACTTCATTTTTGGATTATCCCTGGACTGATTGTATTGAATACTACCTGCTTTAACCGTGTATGATTTGGACTGTTTGTTGGACTTCGTTTACCCGATTACTGGAAATAAAACCTACATTTTACTATTCAGTGTATCTGTATTCTGGTTGTGTGTTATTCCTCACCATTCTCACTACGTTTCCCTGAGTGTACTCATTCTCCTAATGGGGAATACCTCAACAAGAACCCTCAGGTTTTAGGCCTGCATAAATTTTATTAACACATGGATTATTGTGTGAATATACTCTTATGAGATAATAATGTATTTCTAGATATACTATGTTTGTTAAAAACTGCTATAATTACACAACTCATGACTACTAAATTCAAACTACTTTAGGAAGAGGGCATAAGAATAATGATACTATACTATTCTTGTTTACAATCCAGTTTTGGTACTCATCATTCATTTCATGCTCCATAACTATAATTATAAAATTCCAATAAGACATCAATTCAAAATCAGATTTACAAAGCACACAGAGACACAAACAAGTACTCAGCACAATTATAAAGGTGTTGACCTTTAAAAGCTGTTAATCTGCATATGAATTATAATTAATCAATTCAAAAATTTAATATCGCACCAACATAATTAGATACAAGTGTACCAATGAATATGTTAGAAAAGTTCTACCCTAAGGAATCAAAAAAATAATTGTTTTTCTTACAATAGATACATTTTTTGGTAGGTAGAATATAAGTAATATACACAATGGATCCATCACAAAATGAGATTTCTGTAAATTGTCAGGAAATAATAAAAATTATTGCAGTAATAAATTGTAAGGGAAATTCCTGAAATAATATTTCTGAATAAATCCCAGTTCTTACTTGAACAAACCTTATGAAAAGTCATGTGTCATGTAATACATGACAATGTGGCTAACAAAAGAAAACTATCGCTGCTGACTATATTCTGGATTCCACTTGAAATGCCAGACAATAAACAAGAACAAAACTATGGTAATTAACCATTACAGTTAATGGTCCTTGACCTAAACCCTGCGAGAATACATAGTGATTAAACACGCATGCACAATAATAATTACAGGCACCTAAGGACAAAAGCAATTAATATAGAAATATTCTCCAGAGGAAAAGGAAGTTATTTTAAATGCATTTTAATAGCTGAGTTTAGAAGAGGAAAAAAAAAGTGAAATAGGCTACCCTGTTGTGTGAATATCATAAGCTTGTTGCAATTTGGGGATATTCAATATTAGTTGAACCTAAGTATGCTTCTTGAGTTACTAGGTTTCTTTGGTAAAATTGGAATGTTATAAAGACTTTTTTTTCTTAAAAAAAGCTAAACAGAAAATTATTCAAAACAACTAGCTAATAGGCAACTTCCTTTAAAAAAAGGTTCATATATCAACAGATACAGCAAAGAGTTGGATCAAATTCCATATTGTTTTTTGTTCCCCTGTCATGTCTGCTTCTAAATTGTTATATAAACAGAATACACTGATACATTTCACGTCAATTCCATTTTTGAGTAACATTGACTGTATTATAAAGTAAAAATACAATAATTTGGCATTTATACCATTAGTTGTGTATGTATGAGAGATAATTTTACTATAGTACTAAAGGCAAATAATAAATTAAAATCCAAGTATTGCTTGGCTTGAACTTGTACCTTAGACCATGTGGCACGGTAGCTAACAAGCTATCCAACACCTGATTTGAATATGAAAGAAATTACCATAAATCCTTTCCTTAATCTACTCACTTTTCTTCAGGCTAGAGATTTGGGGCATCTGCATCTCTTGATGAGAAATGAACTTACATTCATGGTCCTTCCTATATGTTTAATTGACTCTGAGGGTTTTCTGAAAAAGTTGAGATAATATCTCAGTGATATGGCAGGTATCTTGTCTATTGTATCTGGGGAGCTTATTTTGGGTAAACTGAACATTATTAGGGAAGGATTGGAATGATTCCTATCTACTGTGATATTTTTATATGTTACTAATGGACAGACACTTATATTCAGTTGGAGTTGGGTGCAAATTAGGCAGAATTAAAGATGAGTGGGCCTACATTTTGCAATGTAATCTGAGATTCTTTAATCTTGTGAAACCCAAATTAGTGGACAGGAATTTTTATAGAACGAGCTTCACCACTAGTGGGCTGAACTCATGTTCAAACTGGTTTTTTTAGACTGCTATATTTGCAACAGGCTGAATCTGAAATAGTCAATGGTGTAACCTCTCTTGAAAAGAATATATTTTGATCCAGATATATTAGACATTATTACCCTTCAGGAGTAAGTTTATAGTAAAGATTATAAAGAATCAGCTACAAAGGATGAAATGAATATTTTCCAGTTAGGGTATATATGTAGACATAGGAGACAAAGAATTGTTTGCTTTGGAGATGACTTTCAAGAGAATTTGGATGTACGTGTATCTGGGTCCTTGTAGATTTCTCAATTATATTTAGAACTATTGAATATGGAATGTTTCAGAGTGGAGAGGGCACTATTTTGCAGAGATTCTAATCAAATATCATGGGTAGTTTCAGGTGATACAGAAATTACCCACCAGAAGATACAAAAAATAATATTTGAGCTAGCAGCAACTTTAGTGTTGAGTGCCCCAGATATTTTCGTTTTGTGGTAAGATACTATCTGTATGCTGATGATACTCAGACGTATATCATACTCTAGACTGGGATGGATAGTTATAGAAATCTTGGTTTGGTACCAGAAACTGTAAGAGTCTGATTGACATAAAACAAGTTTAAATAAAACCCTAATGGGACATTAATAGTATTTGTCTGTATATATTTAGACTGTTCAAAAAGATTAATTACAACATAGCAATTCTATGTATTGGATTTCTTCCAGATTCATAATTACTGTTCAGGTGGTACAGGTGGAAACGGTAGCAAACCATCAAAAACCCTTTAACAAATTTTAACTCCTATGCCTGGTGGCATAACCAGGTTTTCAGTGCCTTCTAATCTAATCTAATTTAATCATGGGAAGATAATCAGGCTAATTGACAACCAATGAACCTCATCAAGCAGTGGGCACAAGTAAAGGTACAACACTTAACTGTCTAAACTATTGCTTTTTGAACAAGATGTACCTTTCAAATAGTCTTCAAGGGCACTTCTTTCAAATGACAGTATATTCATAACCCAGAGCTTCATTTCCTGCTCAAAGCAGACATAAAGTTGTCTAATTGGAATATCTCCCCCCGACCCCCGGTTTCATTACAATAGCAAAAAAGAAAAAAAATCTGGAGAATGCAACTAATAAACATTAGCTAGTAATTCCTTTTGTTATTTGATTAAGTCAGGGGAATAGAATAACAGAAATGTGGAGTTGGAAAGGGCTATAAAGATAATTTGTCCAATCCTCAGCAATGTTCAGAAAAATTATTTAAATCATCCATGAAATGTTTGTTTCCAGCCCTTTCTTAAAAATCCTTGTGGATAAAGAATCCTCAATTTCCATAGTTAGACTTTATAAAAATGTTTTTCCTTATGTTTAAATTATATCCATGTAGTTGTAATATATATAGGCAATTTCTATATAAAAATAATAATAGTTCAAAATTGCAGCAATTTATCCCAATAAGCAAAACAATATTAGAAAAATTAAAGCAACTCTCCCTGTATTAGAGATATCTACCTGTGGTCTTGGTTTATGACAAAATAATGAAATGATGCTTTGAATGAAAGGAGACTAGTTCATTAAGAATTTGCAAATGTAAATTTTCTGCATACTACAAAGTGTGTACATTATGAATATTCAAAGCAATAGCAGAAACAAAAAAAACATATATACAGAAGGCAGGGAACAATGATGATGAAAAAAATACCAGTTTTTAGTTTTAGCAGTTAAAAAACAGGAACATTTGCAAATGTCCAACAATAACTTAATGTTGCTGTATAAAAATGCAGCAAAATGTTAAAACACACGAATGCTATAATACAGTATATATATTGAGACTGTAAATAGAACCTTGATTATATGGCAAATCACTATAATGCCAAAATATAGGAGAAGGAGCGTGACTCTGTTAGATTACATTCATTATCATGTGAATCTCTAAAGATCTTTGTTTGTGAGCAGCTGTTTATGGATAAGGGATTAGTGTAGTCAGATTACTCCTTTTTAATAATCACTGTCCAAAATGCAGATGTTGATATCAGAATAAATTAGCTCTTTAATATTTGGAACAGTGCCAGTAAAATAGATTATTCTTAGAAGAAGCTGATGAGTTAAGGTAATTTGAAAGGGAGCTTTAAATCCACTTAAAGTAACTGTGGAAATTCAGTTGAAGAGCATTTCACATGAGAGAAAGCATTTTCACAGGAACCAAACCATTTTTAAAAATGTTTTAAATTGATCCATCCTTGGTGTTGTCTTCACCAACATTGGCGGGGCAAGCTATTGTATATAAACATGGAGTAAATCCCATACTTACTAATACTGATGAAGTTACCTAGTTGGGGAATGAAATATATTTCAAATTCAGAGAGCACCAAGGAAGTCTGAAAAAAGTATATGAGGGTTAATTAAATTCTTAAAGAAGTATATACTGGAAAAAATATATAGTAGAGTATTATTTGGAAAATTTATATTAAAATAGTATATTGAAGAAAGTTGCCCTTCAAAAAACAACATGTTAGACAGTGATGGGATTCAGAAACTGTTTACTACTGGTTCTGTGGGCACGGTGTGGTGGGCATGGCAGGGAAAGGATAATATAAAATCTCCAGTTAGAGGTGGTATTTGCCACTTTTCCAAACTACTCCACTCCCGGTTCTCCAGAAGTGGTCAGAACCTGCTGAATACCACCTCTGATGTTAGAGAAAATTGAGAATAAGAAACACCCATGGAATTCAAAATTGATATATAGATAACATCTGAAAACCTACAACTCTACCATTAATTCACTTTTAGCTGAATTGTTTGAACCAAGAGCTATGGAATAGTTCAGTTATAAATTGCCATTATCATTCAAATTATCATTCCCCTCTTAACTTATGAGAAGTGGCAAACTAGACTTTTTCTTGGTTTACACCACTCTTGCTTTATCCCTAGAAACAAGTAGCTTGTTAAGAATACCTGAGAAACAACTGATAGGATTTGTAACTAAACATAAAACAAGAACTCTTACCTACACTATCTCCAATTCTTCTATTGCCTAATCTTCATTTCCAGAGCAAGCTTTCTATTTTTTAATTATTTTTATCATCATTTGCCTGAGTAACTTTTTGAACCAGTTCACATTTAGACAATAAATTAACTATTCTAATTTTAAAAAAAACTCACTGTACATAAAACTGTTTTGTGTATAGATATGTGAAAAGATTTCTTATTCTGACATTTGGTTTTATTTTTTATTTTATTTTATTTTTGCCCACTTTTTTTGTATGCATATGAGCAAAGGCACCAAGTAAAGTAGTAAATCCTTAACATCTACAAGTTGAAATATTTAATACAATGTTTTGTTCAAATGAAACCTGCTTTTCTAGGTATAGCTGAGTAAACAAAATAGTTTTTTTTTCCCCTCCAGGTGGAAATTTGATCTGATGACATGGATTAGCAGTATTCAAGTGACCTGAGGTTATAGATAAACCTCCAAGTGTCCTCAACGACTCTCAGAAAGAGTGCTAACAACCAGATAACTACAAAGAATATAAATCCTTCCATCCTCCAGTATCACCAGTCAGAACTGGAGAAGCTTTTTGGGTGCAAGAAATAAATTTCAAGGAAAAATAAAGTCCAGTTGCCTTTTGAAAAAGCACTCTTAGATTGGAACATGTATCCCTGGGAAATTTTAGGTGTAGGAAGAAGCTATTTTAATACGATTGCTCTAGGAAGCTAAAAGGAAAGAATGCATTGAGAAACTTAGTGCACTTTTAATGACATAGAAAAATAAAATCATGTGTTAGGATATTTGTTGCTGATTTGTCAAGCTGCCTTATCTAACAACTGGTTTGGCAGCTTCTGCATGTAATCCAAACTGAGTTCCATTTCACCTTTCTGTTCTCCTTTTCTTGCTTAGAAATTTAGTCTATCATAGATATTTAGTCTATCATCATGCTCTTTTTTAACTCTATGTTTAACTTGCTTTACAGAGATACTCAGAGCCTGAAACCCACATCATACATTTTGATGGACTATTATGTTTGAGGGTATTCTTCTATTTCCTTTAACATCTTTCACTTGTTCTCATCAACATATAACTTTCAATGCAAAAATATGTATGCATAGTGTGCAATAAATCAGGAATTAGGTAAATGTGTAAATAAATTATATTTTATAAATAATACAACTGGCAGTTTTGCTAGAAACTCTCACAGTATTATTTATTCACCTGTTTCCTAATTTGAAATAAAAATAGATTTTTTTCTTGTCATTTTTCTAAATTTACAAGCATAGTAATTGCTTGAATGATATATACTAAGGATTTGGTGAGACTAAGTATTTAAGAAAGAATAAATGGAATTACCAATAACTATTCAGAATGTGGAAATTAGTTGGAAATTGTAATCAGGAGTTGGGATCACTGAAAAATAAGATTACTAGAGAGATAAACTATATTTTCCATAACAGAGTTATGAGATTCCCTTTGTATTCCACTAGTATGTGTCTCTACGTTTTACCATTTATTTATTTATTTATGATAATTTTATCCATGTTGATTTTAAGAAATGAGCTATAGATGAATTCTTTGTTGCATTCCATAAAACATCCATTATGATCTTATAATTATAATCCTTTCCCAACCTTTCCCATTCTGGAGATGTGGGGCTGTAATTACCAAAATGTTGGGAACTATAATCCCAATGATTTAGATAATTCTAGGTTTGTACAGGCTGATTTACATAAACAAAACACAAATGTAAAACTAACTAGTAAAAGAAACTGGAAAAGGCAACATATTAATGTATTTTGTAGATGACGTATAAACTATTACAAATAGGGCAACATGATTAGTTTTTAAATTTACACTTTTATTCTTCTGTGTTAAATTATTGTGAGTTAAAATAATTTTTTTTGCTGATCATATGCAATTTTTCCAAAATCAGGGTATGTGTTTTGGTAGCTACTCCCTACAGCTGTTCTCATTTTGTCAACTTACTGTAGACCGTGTATTTGCTTTTTTAATGCTTTGTTTTCCTTCTTTCCAATTTCTGTCAATTACCTTTCTCAGCTATTGCTCATATGCCTGTTTCAAATTAGATGTATGTTGCTTCACCAATTATTCTACCATAACAACCAATAAGCAGTTAATGTACCAGTTGGAATACATTATGAAATAAGAACTTTCTTCCTCTGCCTGAATCAAATAAAAATGTCAAAGAACTGCAATCAGATATATTTAATATGAATATTCATTGGCAACTGTTCACAGCAGATTTATGAATGCTATCACCTGCTGTGAGACTGAAAACACAAAAAAGGTTGAAAAATAACTCTATTAATGTAAGTTGAAAAGGAAAAACTTATATACCCATAAAGGGTAATGTTTCTGGAATTATGCAATCATGTGAAAAACTATTTCATTGTTCATTTTTAAAAACATTTGTTTTATATATGCAGACTGTGAAAGTATGAATATTGTTTTCATACAATTGTATCAAGGAAATATTACTAGCTGATGTGGTGAAACATATCCAGCTATCTAATTACCATCTCATCACAAAACCACCTGGAAAACTATTATCTTCCCAGACTGTAGCTCCTGTACAGATATTTCAAATTGTTTGTTGTAACATTTTTAAACCATTTGCTTCAAACTATTCACACTTCAGATGTGCAGCTGGGCAAAATGTTTTGATCATGAATTGATATTAAGCATGATCTTGTCAAATTTGAGACAACTAAGCCAATTAATTTTAATGTGAAGTTATGACATCAATAAGATTTTAAAGCTGTGGTAATTTACCTGATAGGGAGATGAAGAGTTTTCTTTTCCTTTCAAAAGAATTATCTGTGAATTAGGTGGGTGTATGGATGGAGGCATAAAAGTAATAAAAACAGCTGCATTGAAACTAGATTAGAAGAAGGTGGTCATGATTTTAAAAGTGGATGAAGAAACATGAATAAACTATGTTATGCTGATGACACTACCTTGATAAGGAAAAATACAAAGGATCTGCAAACCCTAGTAATAAAATCAAGAAAAACAATGAAAAAATTGACTAAGAAAACAAAAAAATAATTAAAACAGGTAGAACAACCAGCCATATCAATTGATGGATAGCTTCTGTCTTTTAGGATCAACCATTAACAATAAAAGAATAAAGTGCAGTGAAGAAATATGCCACACACTTGCATTTGGCAGAGCAGCAATGAAGGCTTTAGAAAGGTTATTCAAATGCTGTAATTTGTATATAGCTATGAAGGTCAGATTCATGCAAGCCATGGCATTCCCTGTGATAGTATATAGAAGCAAAAATCAGACTTTGAAAAAGCACAATAGGAAGAGTACTAACACTTCTGAATTGTGATGTTGAAGACAATTCCTGAGAACATCACACACCCAAAATGAACAAATGTATCATTGAACAAATAAAATTATCTTTTAATTGCATTATCTAGCTCTTTGGAAGAAGCTCAAATGCTGGGAAAAATGAAAGGAAAAAGAAGACAAGAATGAACAGCAGCAAGGTGATTGAATTCATTTACAGTGGTAATAGGTACACTATTAGAAAAACCAAGTTTGGACAGACCATCATGGAGAAAATCCATATGGTTGCTAATAGTCAAAAATATCTTGATGGCAGATAATCAGTAATAGGCAGAGGTGTATATGACTTCCATCACTTCTGAATAATGTTGATGCCTTTACAGTTTAGTTTGAAATTAGTTCCTGCTCCAGAGATAGTTTTATTGAGTAAATTTAACTTTTTGAAAATAACGGAGAAGCTAAGCTTCTATGTCTTCAATTTTTACCTAGTCTATTTTCCAGTCATCTTTACCCATATCCATCTAATGTATTTCTGCATTTACCTTTAAAATAGTGAAACTATTCCATCGCCAATTCTTATTCTGTTGTTTTCCATTTTCAGTGGAAAGAAGGAGTAACTATTTGGTTTTTTTATTTGATCTCTGAGATGGTTTTTCTCTCTCTTTGTGTGTGAAGAAATATGCAGACAAAGAATGAATGAATTTGATAAAGGGGGTGTCAACTAAAAAGATATTGCTTTGGTCTTTTTAGCTGCCAGAAAAAGGGAGTGGGGAAAAACAAGGCATTTCTTAAATGCCTAGATAATCACCTCGACAGCCCAAAGTTGTCGGAGCATAAGAAGGTTATTGGAGAACATGATGGATGACTCTTGGAGATGGATGTGTCTCATTTGAGAAGTCACATCCAGGGGGTGGGGGGAAGACCAGGGTAGAGGGGAAATGTACGATGTAATTTAGTATCGGCTGCACCCAGCTAAACACCAACATGGCCACTTCTAACAAATCAATTTTCTTTTCTCTGAGATGCGGCTAGAGACTTGATTTGAATGGGAGGGGATTTGTTGGAGGGGATTCTTTATCTTACAGGCAATAAATTTTAATTAGAAGTTGTTAATTCAATTATAATTTATATTTTGGTCATGTCTCATGGCAACATCTTGCTTATATAAATTAGTATGTGTGGTTTCATTTGCAAGCACATAGACGCTTATTTCATATGATTCTGGAATGGGAGAGGAATCTTCAAGTTTGGTTTAAGGTAGAGTTAGCAAGCCAAAATTCACAAAGATGGGAAATATGACCATTGTTATAAAACTTTTGTTTGTGTTAATATTAATTCTTATCTGCTTTTTCTTTCTAACAACTTGGTTTGGAGAAAACATGGTATTAACCGATTGGAATGATCATATCAGTTATACCAATTTTCTCTTTGTGAATTTTCAATTAAGTTTACAAAAATGTAACAACATGGTTGTAGCCCCCAAGATATATTTGTAGCATGACAGGAAATGGATTAAAATTAGATATGGGCAGTCTTTGTATGCAGAAGTTTTTAGCAAGTACTATTTTGGATTCAGGCCAATTTTAGGTCTTATATATAGAAATAAATAGATTTAAGATATATTTACATGAATTTTGAATCTTTTAAAATGTTTTAGAAGTGACTATATTGTTTAAAATTGTTTAGCTGACACTGGGAATAGAGCTGCATGTAGCTCTAATGGTTAAGGCTTTTCAATTAAGGAAAATGTGTATTCAGCACCTCTTAATGGTTTCTGACATAAAAGGTTACCATTTCCTGCTTTATAGATGTCTCATATAACTAAAAATAGAAGATAGCAGCCTGCTGTTTTGCATATTTGGTTCTAGATAAGGTCAGTACTGTAGACCTCAAATTAAGCAGACTTTTTTTTTTGCTCTGTAGCAGTTAACTGACTGAAAAAAACTGTAGGCATTCATCAAACTATGAACAGCAATTTGTAATTTCTCCTGGTTTCAAGAATTACATGCTACAAAGGACCAACACTGTCCTATGGCCTGGTAAAAGGAGCACACTTTTTTTTCCTAGATATTTTCAGAATGTACAGCAGATCTCTAGATAGAAGCTTTTAGGATGCCTATAATTCATGCTAGTTATGATCTCAGTGGGATGTTCCCTAAATGGTGAAGGAGAAGGGTTCTACAGTCTTTATTATACTGGTATATGATTGATGAGTGGATAATTACGCTTGCTAAAGTCAATTATCTGTGTTCCTAGCCAGAGTCATAGACCATAGTATTGATAAATTCTGTAATATAGAACATTGTCCCACAGTAGTGTCATATTAAATGTAAAGACAAGGATTCACATTGCCACCTGATTATTATCTACTTGACACACTTTAGGATAAAAGAGATTGGAAGAATTGGCTATATCATTTTAGATATCTAAATCCCAAAGTTTTTACTTCAGTTCATTCATCAAGTCCAAACCCAAGTACTGGTGACAAGGTAAGATTCCCATGTACCAAATTATTGTTAATTTATTTTATAAATGTGGAAGACATCTAATAAGGTCAGATGAACTATGGAAGTTCTCCAATAACTTGTTTCATCCAAAAGTTTCAGTCAAGCCCCAAGGAAAATACAGTTAAAATCCAATTGCATTAGAGCATTAGAAGATGAACAAGGAATTCAAAATAAGATTTTTAGAAATCCAAAAACCAAATTTATCAATTGAAAAATAGCAAAGTTCCTGCAACTATTTAGTCTTACCAGAATACTTAAAATTAAATCCTACATGGTGGGTGATGACCTTGATTTCTCTGCATAGCCACAAATAATCCTGTATGTCTTCTTAAATATAGGCTTAACTCTAGCAATACTAAAATTTATGAAAACATTAATAAATGTTTAATAAATGTTTATTTGGATTACTGCAACATGCCCTATATGGGGCTGTCTTTGAAGTTGTTCTGAAAGCTGCAAATAGTCCAAAATGCAACGGCGCACAATTTATCCAAGTAACATCCTTGTTGCATGAACTGCACTGGCTTCTGGTTGCTTTCCAGGGACAATTCAAGGTGCTTTTTAGCACCATTAAAGACCAACTTGGCCAGGCAAAGCTAACTTGTGGGAACCACATCTCCTTGAAAATATCTCTGTCTTAATAGGTTAGATAGAGAGAGGATGCTCCAGGTCTTCTCCATCAAATGTTGTCACCTGATGGGACATCAGAGGTATACCTTTGCAGTTGTTGCTCATCCTTTAGAACAGTACCCACATGTAGGGGTTCCTACTCTTTATCCTTTCAGAAGACTATGAAGATCTAGCTCTTCTCCCGTGCATTGGGCTAGAATAGGAGCTGAGCTGCAAGGATGACAAGTCTGGCACTGGGGGGCGGGGGTTACTTTTATTTTTAACTATAGTTTTTATTTATTTATTTTATTTGATTTGTCAATTGCTTACAAGATAATAGGTATAAGGGTAAACATAGTTATGAACACAAGAAATGAGTATACATATAAGAAAAATAAAAGAAACAATAGGACAGGGATGGTAGGAACTTTGGTGTGCTTATGCACGCCCCCTACAGACCTCTTAGGAAAGGGGTGAGGTCAGTAGTAGAAAGTCTAAGGTTAAAGTTTTTGCGGTTTGGGAAAGAAACCACAGAATCAGGTAGAGTATTCCAGACATTGACCACTCTGTTGCTGAAGTCGTATTTCCTGCAATCAAGTTTGGTGTGGTTAACCTTCAGTTTGTATCTATTGTTTGCTCTTGTACTGTTATGATTCAAGCTGAAGTATTCGTTGACCGGTAGGACATTGCAATGTATGTTTTTATATACTATATTTAGATCAGACCAAAGATGGAATAGTTCTAGGTTTTCTAGGTCTAGAATTTTGAGTCTGGTGGCATGAGGTATTCTGCAATGAGTAGAGGAATGGAGAACTCTTCTTGTGAAATATTTCTGAACTTTCTCAACTGTGTTAATATCAGATACATAATGTGGGTTCCAGACTGATGAGCTGTATTCAAGTATTGGTCTAGCAAATGTTTTGTATGACCTAGTTGTGTGATATTACCAGAGAAAAAGCTACGTAGGATTAGGTTAACAACTCCTAATGCCTTTTTGGCTATGTAGTTACAGTGGGCTCTACACTTAGATCATTAGAGATGAATATTCCAAGGTCCTTGACAGAATTTGGATCATCAACAAGGTCTTGACTATCCAGCTTGCATTTTATTTTCTGATTTTTTTTGCCAATATATAAGACAGAGCATTTATTTGTTGAGATTTGAAGTTGCCATTTGATTGACCATTCTGATACATAGTTGAGGTCTTTTTAAAGGGTAGCAGTATTGTCTGTGGTGTTGAATAGCTTTACATCATCAGCAAAGAGAATGCAGTTGCTCTTAATATGATCACAGAGGTCATTTATGTAGAGTATGAAGAGATTTGGTCCTAGAACACTGCCTTGGGGGACCCCACTGTTGACAGGTACAGAATTTAATAAGACGCTCCCAATTTTGACCATTTGTTGTCTTTTTGACAGGAATGCTTCTATCCAGTTATGCAGTTGTCCAGAAATACCATAAGGTTTTAGTAGTAGTTTGTCATGTACCACTGAATCAAAGGCTTTAAAGAAGTCTATGGAGATTGTGTCTATTGCTTTGCCCTGATTGAGTTGTGTAGTCCATATGTTTTTGCAGTGTAAGAGTTGCAGATTACAGGGTAGTTTTTTTCTGAAACCAAATTGTTTATTAGAGAGTAGGTTGTTTGTCTCTAAGTGGAGGATAATGGATTGGTTAATAATTGATTCCATGACTTTACAGGTGACGCAGCATGAAGAGATTGGTTTGTAATTTTCAACTAGCCTGGGGTCTCCCTTTTTAAAGATGGGGATGACTATGACCTGTGACCATAGTTTTGGCAAGGAGCTGGTCCTGAAAGATTTTCCAAAGGTTATGAATTGTCAGCCACCTAGAATAATTGTATGAGGTTATCAGTCATATAAATTCTCTAAATATTTACCTACATACATAAATAGAACTTTGCAATTTTTAAACCAATTAGCTTTCTATCTGTAATCAGAAAAATTGACAAATGTGTTAGATTTACTGTATCTCCATAAATCTCTGTATTTAATGTTGCCCAAACATTTTTCATCTTACTGCAAGTTAGCTTCAGATCTAAACACTCAACCATCAACAATGTACTATATTATATTACTTAACTTAAAAATGTTACAGGCAACTCTCTATGTAATTGTTATGGAATGACTATGGAGGACATTAGGTGCTATAATGGAGCATTGTCTTCTTAGCCTAATAATATTATTATATCAGGATACAACTACTCAAGTTAAACTAATAATTTTGGTAATCTTACTATATCCATTTTCACTAGCAAAGAGTTCCTAACCTCACTATTGTTTAATTTTTACATTAGCAATATTGTTGAAATATTTGCTATGCAAGAATTCCATCCTCCCTTCTTTGCTTATTATCCAGTTGATGTTCTCCTTTGTGCTGATGATGTACCCTTTTGTCTGTAACCCAAGTAAGCCTCTGAAGATGTTTATTCTCTCTCTCTCTCTCTCTCTCTCTCTCTCTCTCTCTCTTATCTATCTATCTATCTATCTATCTATCTATCTATCTATCTATCTATCTATCTATCTATCATCTATCTATCTAATTTTTATTCTGCCCAACTCATGAAGACCTCTGAAGGACTCACAAAAACTAAAATAAGAGATGTATAATAAACCAATTAAAATAATTGTAAAAACAATAAAGATAAAAGACAGCAAGAACAACAGATTAGATGGGAATAAGCAAGAATATTCACTTTCCTTCATCAAAGGTCTTAATAATTTGAATTTTAGAATCTCTCTAAGTAACAGCAGAATGGGGCCATCCAGTTCTCAGGAAGAACTTTATTTTAGAGGGCGGGCAGTGCTATAGACAAAGTGAACTTCTAGAGTTCTGATATCTGACATTGTTTAATCAAAGGAGTGAGCAAACCCAGCAAAATTGAATCAGATGGGCAGATATTTAAAGCTTTATCATTTTACTTCTCTAGCAAACTGCTTCAAATAAACTAACCTAAACCAAAGTATTGGAATTCTCCAGGAAATGCTTCAAGGTCCAATTAGAAGGATGATCAATGGTAAATTCATTGAGCAGACAAAATCTTCTAAATATCTAGGTATTTATTTTTCCCCTGCTAGCCTATTCAAGCAATATTGCTTGTAATAAAGCCTAATAATGACCTCTTAAAATGGCTAAATTTGCAATTTGGTAATAATTACATCCAAGCAGCTATTAAGTTAAAGTTCTGGCCTTGATGCTATATGGTACTCAGTTCTGCATTTATTCTTTAGTTTAGATAAGGTAGAATTCTCAATCATTTGGACAGTTGTATCATAATTAGATGCAAGTGAACATAGCTTCTGTTTGGATTTCCAAGATTAATGAGAACAATTTGGCATTCTGTAGAGACACAAGGCCAGCATAAAAACACAGCCAACTTGCTTGAGTCTCTTGCCCTGCACAACATAATTCATTTTTCAAAAAGAATAAGGTTTTAGTAAGTAGAATATGTTTTGAATTTTTAATATGTCAATATAATAATATGAAGGGTTGTTTTCCAAGGAATTTACTTTGGAAATTCTAATTTAGAAAGATTTTTTGCAAGCCATAGCAACTACTATTTCTCACTTATCCCATAACAGAATAAGAGAATTGGAAGGGATCTTGGAGGTCTTTTAGTCTAACCCCCTCAAGCTGCAGACCCTATACCATTCCAGAGAAATGGCTGTCCAGTTCTTCTTAAAAGCCTCGAAATTTCTGAAGCCATTGCACTGATTAATTGTTCTAACAGAAAAAAAAATCCTTATTTCTGCCTTCTAGTGCTTTGGGGAATCAATGGAACAATAGAATAACAGAGTTAGAAGGGACCTTGGAGGTCTTCTA
Organism: Pseudonaja textilis; assembly: GCF_049901715.1. Lineage (NCBI taxonomy): Eukaryota > Metazoa > Chordata > Lepidosauria > Squamata > Elapidae > Pseudonaja > Pseudonaja textilis. The sequence goes on from NC_141996.1 coordinate 43,748,212, forward strand.
GTCCAACCCCTTGCTCAGGCAGGAAACCATATACCATTTCAGAAAAATGATTGTCCAATAGTGTTGGAGCATTCACAACTTCTTAAGGCAAGTTGTTCCACTAATTAATTATTGTAACTGTTGAGAAATTTCTTTTTTAGTTCTAGGTTGCTTCTCTCCCCATCAGTTGCCCCTACTTCTGTGTGGCAGCCCCTTAGCTATTAGAAAATTGCTACCATGTCATCCTTAGTCATTTTCACTAAACTAGACCTACCCAATTCCAGCAACCATTTTAAAAATATTTTTAAATATATTTTAGCCTCCAGTACCTTAATTATCTTTGTTGCTCTTCTCTGGACTTTAGTTTAGAGTCTCAGCATATTTTTTATATTGTGAAAACCAAAACTGGATGCAATATTCCAAGAGTAGTCTTATTGAGACATTATAAACCAGTATTAACACTTTGCATGATCTTGATTCTATCCCTCTGTTAATGCAGCCTAGGACTGCATTACCTTTTTTGGTGGCTGCACCACACTGCTGGCTCATATTTAAGTGACTGTCCACTAGGACTCCTACATCCCTAACACTGCTATTGCTATTGAGCTAGGTACCACCTAATCCATACCTGTACATTTGGTTGTCCTTGCCTATATGTAAAACTTTACTTTTCTCACTATTGAATTTCATTTTGTAGGATAATATTTGTCAAGATCATTCCAGATCTTTAGCCTATCTCCCAAAGTGCTGGCTATTTCCACTAGAAGCAGACCATTTTGTTCAGATATTAAATGTTAATGCTATGCTAAAAATAATCCATGTAGCATGACATACAACTTTTATAAATGAACCACATATTTTCAAAACAAAGCAATACACTGCTATTTTTGCCACAAATATAAATCCATCTTCTTCACTTACGTAATAGTTGTCAGGGTACAGTTTTGCAATGTAGCTCATTTTTGCTTGTTTGGGATTTAATTGCTAGCTCTAGAGAATATACAGTAATTAGCTGCACATACTTCTGTGAATGTCTTGGTGCTGTGCCATTTCCTTCATGAGCTTTTGCTCCCATTTGCAATAGATGTCAGTAAGGCTTATTATGTCTTTGAACTGTGCTGAGGACAAACCTTGTCATTCTGTCCCTCCTCCTCCCTGCTTTATGGGAACTATAAAAATGCTTCCTGCCAATGCAGTTTTTATTTATTTTCACACATATGCTTGACAAATATGATATTGGCTTTGATACATATTTTGTATGCATCCTCATATCAATGCTATTTTATAGCATTAGCATTAAATCTGTACATTTCTAATGAGAAATAATGCTCAGGAATGAAGCGTGGCTTACTTCTAGGTAATTTATTCCTTTTATTACTTAAGTGTTATATTAATGTGTATTTGTGTGTGTGTAGTAAGTACAGAATGCTTATTCAGAATGTTCAGTCAGAAAAAAAGCAGATGCAAATGAACACTCCTCTTCTTACAACAATTTGTTTAACATCTGTTTTAGTACCAAATTCAAAGTATCACCTTGACCTTTAAAAATGATTGTGCAAATAAATATCTTTTGGAGAAATGTGACCTCCTCTTTGACACATTGTGTTCCTTCCTTCTGGTCATATACAGTGCTAACTGTATCAGCCATAAAACATGGAAAAAATGATATTTCAGTAAAGTAAAGTTTTAAACTGAGATTAACATTCTAACATTGCCCTAAGTGATTCATATGATTAAGGCTGGAGTCCTGTGATTCCTGAGTATCAGATATCATCTTGCTAACCTCAGCTCTGCTTTTCTGATCTGTAAATCATGTAGACAGGACTTGTTGAAGGTTCCAACTCTATAGTCAACAGGAGAATGTTGTCCTTTGTATAGCAGCTCCTGAATTGTAGGATATATTAATCCTGAAAATATCCTACACTTCTGATATTTGAAACAATATATAGATTATTCTTTTTCAATGGATCTTTGACCCAAGATAAAGATTTCTAGTAGTTACTTACTTCTGTTGTTCTTTTTAAAAGACAGTGTTATGTTCTGGTTTTAATTGCTGTTATTACTTAGACACAATCCAGAGTTGGGGTAGTTTATCAATACAGGTAAGCAATGTAAATGAGTTGCCATGCAAAGAATTGGATTACATTTGTTTCTACTTGACATTCTAAGGCTATAATTGTTACTTGGCAATAAACAAAATGCATTATGTGACATTTGGTTTTCTTTAATGCAAATTCTACATGTATTACTCGGAAACAGATTCTTCTGGAACACACAAGCCAGATGTTTAAAACTAAGAAATTAGTAACAGATCTCAAATGGATCTCATTGCACAATTTTGGAAGAAAGAAAGAAAAGAATATTGCATCATTCAGTTAAGAAAGAATTTGAAAAGTATGAATTTCAGAAGGATATAAGCCAAAGTAAATGAAAACATTAAGTGGACGCATACAATGATTTCTTTGGGTAGTAACTGTTTAATACCTCTCTACTTGCAGATACATGCTTCTAACATTTAGTTATCCATGGTTTGTGTCCAATGTTATTTATATAATTTGTTTTTAATTTATATAATAATATACCTTAATTTATATAATAATATACCTTATATATATATATTTTCCATGTTAAGAAAATATGTAGGAATATTTTAAAAAACGCTCAATTTATTAGTTATTTTCCTGGGAACCTGCATAGGGCCATTCCCTATAAAATGTTTTAATAACTATACCAAGACATCTTGAAAGATTCCTGTTCCATTCTGTGATACATGTACTACAACTTCTTTGACTACAACATGTTAACATTCGTATTATGCTATTTAATATTGGTAAACAATCCAGTTAAGTAATATGTCAGCGGATAATATTATAAATTTACTAATGACATTTGATTTGATTTGTTCTTTGTCATCTAATTCAAATGTGGAAATCGGTTTCAAATAATGTAAAGGGTGGAAATTTATATACTGAAGGGCAGTCAGTAGTATTAATACATGCATATTTGACAAAAATCTGTTATTTGGCTTGCATTGCAGTAGATGTTGCATTCATTTTAAAAATGTTTGGCAATTTGAAAGTGCATTTAGAAGCATTTTTATCATGTGACATGTGTAACTCAAATCAGGCTTTAGCAAAGGTAAAGCATTATCCTGTCAGTGATCCATGTGGTTGTAAATGCCCCAACAGATTGCTATTATGCATTTTCTACAGATGTTTGAAAAAGCATCCAGGAACTACAATTCAATTGGAATATAGTTACTTTATTAATGTCAAGTTTCCACTGAATTAAGCCTCATAATACTGTTACTGAAAAGAAGACAATTATGTCCTATTTATTTCCACATTTGATCCTGTTTATTTACTACAAGCATTTGATATTTTATTTCAGCACTTCTTTAAATTAGATGAAAAAGCTGTAATAGAGTGCTTTTAAGTATGTATGTAATAGTAATAGCAAGTATTGGAGGCCCAGTTGGCAAAAGAAAGCACAGGATGGGATGGGTTGGAAACATGCAGAAGATGCCTTCATCCTGCAATGGCTAAAATGATGATGCTGATGCTGATGCTGATGATGCTGATGATGAATGATATTAGCTTATTACATGATATTTTGCTTAGTATGATTCACAGATCTGGGTACATAAAGTCCAGTTTGCTTGGCTTATTTTCTAAGCATCGACAGAAGAGATTTGAAAGAGAAAACAAAAGAGACTGCAGGAACAAGATATATAGTTGCTTTTGTCACTGTCTATAATTGAATAGCTTGCTTTTATCTGTGTACTTAACCCGCAGACCACATTAAAGGAAAGTGACAGATAATATTAAATATTGCACACCTGTTAATAGCAAATTCCTTGCAAGAAGCACATCAGCGACTCTTTCAATCATCAAATTTAAAACTCAATGCATGTGGGGAAAAATCATAAAGAACAACTACTTTTTGTTAGATAAGAAAACATTATGGCCACGTAGAATTAAATGGGTTTTCTCAAATATAAATGCATGCATGCATACATATATGCATGCATTTATTTCTACCCCATCCTTTTTGAAAAGATAGGTAAACAATAAAAAAAATCGCAAGTTTCAGTTGAATGTGACAATTGCTTACTTGGTGGTCAGCACAGTCAAAATTATTAAGCCTTTTGAAAACATATTTGAAAACTCCTTAATTATATATAAATTACATAATTATATATAAATTATATATAAACTCAGGTAACCATTTTCCTTTTCCTTGACAACTTCTTTGGCAGTTGCATCACTCCTTTGTATAAGAGGAGCCTTCACATAAACTCTTTAATAAACTGATGTTCCTTAACAAATAGACCTTAGGTTCATCTTCAAGATTCAAGATAAAATTTCTTCCTTGGTAAATAGTTAAACTACTAATGATCTTTTCAGGTAATTCTATCCTTTTGCTTATAAATTTTAACGCACAGTGAATGGTTTCATAGCCATTATAAACTTTGTATGGAAATTTGAGATTTTTCCTACAAAACATGTCCTGCTAACAAGTCAACATATCAAAAATCAGTGCATTTTTTGTCAGTAATATTTCCATTGTAATTTATACTCATTGTAATTTATGTACCCAGATCGTGGTTAAAGGGCATATGTATTCCAAAAGTGCTAACTGAGCATTCTTAGAAAGGTGACCATAATAGGCATATCCTAAGGAAAGGGTCAAACTAAATATAATCTATTTGAAAGGATTACATGACAACTTGGCAATTATTCTGCCAAGAAAACCAAATAAATAATATCAACTGGTTAATGCAAATTGTGTTCCCAACTCAGAAGGTATTCAACTTCCCAACATATTGGGGAGAGCAGAGGACAAATGGGTGTAGTGCTTATGCTTATGATGTGACTGCATTAAAAGTGGTAATGACATTCAGCTGCTGATGTGCCCAGAAGCAAATCCAGTTTGATGCTGAAAGATATGTCTAACTCTGATATGTAGAATGTTGGAGCCAGATGTAACAAACAAGTCAAAATTCATGCTATTAGACAAATACTGTTTTGAAGGCAAAGGGTGATCACACCAAATATTCATTTGATTTGGATTTCTCTTCTGTTCATTTACTATACTTTTTATTGATTGATGAAAATAAACTATTAACACTTCTATTCTGAAAGCATTTTTAATTTAAAACTTTTGCACAACTACTTTATAGGATTAGGAGAAACTTAGAATTTTCATTAGAACACCCTATCTAGATTACAAATATCCAGATTGTGGTGTCTCCCTTGGACAACTCCCCAGATCCCTCCTCAGAGGTCAGCTCAAGAGAGGATAAGCTCAAGGGTGGGATTCAAATTTTTTAACAACCAGTTCTGTGAGCATGGCTTAGTTGGTGGGTGTGGCTTGGTGGTCATGTGACTGGGTGGACATGGCTTGGTAGTCATGTTACTGGCTGGCCGTGGCCAACTCAACATCACTCACATCGAGGCACACATCTCCTCGCACGGCCTCTCGTGACTGAGGGGATGCTGCAACAGTTGTAAGTGTGAAAAAGGGTCATAAGTCACTTTTTTCAGTGCCATTGTAACTTTGAATGGTCATTCCACACAAACAAAGTACCAGCAAAGAAAGGGAAAAAAATTCCAGAAAGATTCCTGAGACAGGAAGTCTAGTCCTGCCAAGAATGGAGAGGCAGTTTCTGTAAGCAACACCAGAATGTTTCCTTCCTGCCTTCCTTACAGGATTAGGCCAGTAATTTCTTCTAACAACTGGTTCTCCGAACTGCTTAGAATGTTAACAACCGGTTCTAGCGAATAGGTGAAAACTGGTAGAATCCCACCCTGGATAAGTTCATTCCTGGCATGTCAGAAACTGAGTGGATTAATCCCTTTGAATGGCCAGCTGAAAGTGAATTGGAGGAGCTTCAGCAGGGGAAAGCTTGAAATGGCAGACAGCCACTGAAGAGGAGGAGGAACTGCCTTCTTCATCTAATCCAAAAACACACAGGGCAGAGACAAGGCAGGAGCAACTGAGGTCAGCCAGACTACTTGAGAAGAGAAGGACCCACTTATCTTGATGAGCTGCACCAGAAAGCTGGCTACTCTTGGCCTGCTTGTAGCTGGATTTAATTGGAACAGTTCTGAGTCTTGATGAAGGGAATTGCTGGGGAACATCAGTAAACTCACTAAAGCACAGTTACGTGTGTATGAGTGAGTGAGTGGGGTAACACACAGATGGCTACCGGATACAGTAAGGAGATAAAAACTCTTGTCATCTGCAGTCATATGGATTCTTTTATAACCCTCATAGGATAGCACTAAGATATGTAATAATTTAAGTTCTTTAATTTTGGTTGGCAGACAGTGACATTGAATGCAGAAGTGTCATAAGCAAAATACTGGAGCATGTACACTGGCAAGGAAATCTTGATAGAAGATGAAAAGTTTAAGTATTCCTATGAGACTTTCTTGTCCTGAAAAGGGAAATTTTATGTTTTGTTTTCTAAGCATAACTTCTGCAAGTAGGTTCTATCTTGTTGATGCCATTTAATTTTCCATAGCTATATTTTCAGCTTACATTAATTTCCAGTTTTTGATTCTGGTCCAATTTGTTAAAAATGACATTTACCATGAGGAAAAATGTGTATGTAGGTAGATGAGAGTTTCTTATCTGTATAAGGCAGCTGCTCCTGTTACATTCTCTCTCTTGTGTTACTTATGATTTGCTTTTTGCTGTCTGCTATAATATTATTCCAGTTCCCAAAATTAAGCCACTGAGTTCCAGAAGTTTTTTTTTTCAAGTGCATTCTGTTTTATGTAGAAAATCAATTTGGAATGATGAAATTGTGGGCAGAAAAAGATTAAGCATTGAACATCTCTTTTCTGTACTCAGAATTCTTTCCTACCAAAGTTTTAGGAAAAAAACCAAAAGATAATAAGGATTTTATAATAAGGATATACAGTATATGTGTAACATATTTCCTGCCATATAACCTAAGACTCTCATTGTTTGCCTCTTTGAGATTCTATTCAATATAGGCCTATTGAAGTAGGGAAATGACAATAAACAGTTCTCTTAAGTTTGCAGTAATTTATGCCTGGGAAACTATCCAGGGTCCAAAGGATTTCTTTTTTTGAGGTCAGAGACAAGTCTATAATCCTGGAGGGGAAAGTCCTCTCCAGCTTCTGGAAATTATTTTTTTCTATTGTGTTTACTTGACACGAGCCCTCTCTCACCCCACCCCCAATGGTTGCAACACTTAAAAATGTGTTCCATAAGTGCTCACATATGCATGTAAAAATGTGTGCGCATCCACACACTCTCATACACAATTTATCCAGGAATGAAGAAATTAAAAGCAATTACAAAGGAATAATCTCATGTAAAAATTTGAGTTGAGGGACATAAATTTAAAATACAAATAAAACAGATTGTTCAATTGGAGTTTTCATAAACCACAGGTATGTTTACTCTCAAATTCATATTGTTTTGAATATGGACTGTTTCTATGACCTTATTAAAAGTGCCATTCATTAATAAGCAAGAACTTCAAAGAAATGAAGGTTCAAGAAAAGTCTTGGCTGTCTTGCTAATCATAAATTTAAGATAAATCGAAGATGCTGATAATACCACATAATTTTGTTTTAACATATCAGTGTTCATCAAGGTATAGACCTCCTTTGCCAGTTCATTTTAGCAAATAGAATATAGAAAATAAGAGACTTATTTAAAATAAGTCATATTCAAACAAATGATATGTACATATCTTTTTCTTAACCTTAACTGTGGGACTGTTGAGATAATGCTTAAAAGGGAAAGTTGCTGCTTTGTCAATGATTGAAATATTATTTTCCCCAGACCTAGATTTAAAACAGAATGTGACAATTGTCATATAAATATCCCCATGTATTTAGATTCTCAATATACAGTAACAATTTTATTATAATTTACAGGAACTAAAAGATCATATTTTTTCTGTTTTCAGTAGGATTGTGTTTATTATTACCTTTATTGTCAGAGTACAACTTGTATACAATGAGATTGGCTGAGCCTCCCTTTGTGCACCCCCTCCCTACACAACTCACAGTGAGGACAGAAGTCCCTAACCCAGTCCCAATCTTATTACATTATGTAACCTTATTGAACAATGCGCCAGCCCTGCAAGTCTATCATACTATGTTGACATGAAGTTATTTTCTGTTCAGAAGTCTGACAGCCCATAAGTACAAACTGTTCTTCAGCCTGTTGGTGCAGCTGGCTATGCTTCTATATCTCCCACCCAATGGTAGGAGAGTGAAGAAGTGCTGACCGGGATGTGAGTCGTTCATGAGAAAGGGCATTGGTACTTACCTGACATGCTCGTTCTCTTTGAGCTGTGAAGAGCATCCAACAGTGGAAGGTACTTCAGTCTCTGCATGTCTAGGCTGGGCTTAATTTGTGGAACGCTCCTCCTCCTCCATGGGACTCCTCCCCAGCATTCCCCAGTTTTGGCGAAGATGAGAGAAATAAACACCCTCATCCTCAATGCCCTAACAATTCATTGGCCAAAACAGGACCCCGCCAGATGGAAAAAGGGGTGGGGCTGGATGCTCTTCACAGCTCAAAGAGAACAGGTGTGTCAGGTAAGTACCAACGCCCTTTCTCCCATGAGCATCCAGTAGTGGGACATACCAAAGCTTGGCCTGTCCTACGGGAGGGACTCCATCTGGCTTGGAATCCCCACCTGGTCCCTGTGGACCCGTTGCAGAACTTTTCTGCCAAAGGAGGCCTCAGCAGATGCAAACATATCTATTTTATAATGCCTAATGAAGGGTGATGGAAAGGCCCAGGTTGCGGCTCGACAAATTTCAGTTATTGGTGCCTGTGTGGCCCACGCTGCTGATGTTGCAGCGCTCCTTGTTGAATGAGCTGTTTTACCCCTGGGCAACTGTAGTGATTGAGTCTGATACGTTTTCACTACCTTCTACAATGGCCTATTGTAGAAGATGAGACATTGCATCCCTGTGTGTTGGGCTGAAATGACACAAATAAGGCTTCCGTTTTTCTGAAAGTCATTGTGCAGTGAATATATATTTGCAATGCTCGCCTCATATCAAGCCAATGCCATTGTAGTTCCAACCCTTAGGATGGTCTGGGACAAAAATTAGGAAGTATCAGCTCTTGTGCCCTGTGAAAAGCTGAGTTAATTTTGGGTATAAACGTAGGATCAGGACAAAGGACCACCCTGTCAGAATGGAAGACACAAAGATCTTGTCTGATTGACAAAGCTGCAAGTTCTGAAATATGACAAGCGGAAGTGATCACTATGAGGAAAACTACTTTATATGTCAGGATTTGGAGACTTGACGATTTCAAGGGTTCGAAAGGGCTCTTAGTGAATGCAAGAAGGACCTTGTTAAGGTCCTAGGTGGGATAATGGTGAACTGTTGGCGGGCGTAAATTTGTGGCTCCTTGAAGGAAACTCTGTATGAGTGGGTGATGAGAAAGAGATAGTAGACCTTCACAAGTGATAACTGACACCTAGGCCGCCACCTATCTTTTCAATGTATTAGGTGATAATCCCTTGTCAAGCCCCTCTTGTAAGAAATCTAGGATTGGAGCCATAGATAGAGAGATGGGATCAATTTGAGACTTGGTACACCATTTGCACAAACTGGACCACATGGCATTGTAAATGCGAATTGTTGAGGGGCATCTGGCAGCTTGGATGGTGGCGATAACTCCATTGGAAAAATTTTCACTCTTCAGATGACTCCACTCAAACTCCAGACAGTCAGGGGCAATCATTGAGGGTCTGGATGTTGCAGGGGTCCCTGGGTTAGCAAGACCCTGTCCGGTGGAATTCTCCATAGTGTTGATACGGATAGACTACGGAGGCCTGCAAACCACAGCCATCTGGACCAGTAAGGAGCTACTAGAAGCAGCTCCGCCCTCTTGTCTAGTAGCTTCTGGATGACCTTGGGAAGCAGTGGAAGTGGCGGGAATGCATACAGAAGTCCCGGGGGCCAACAGCAGTGGAGCGCATTGTAGTTCTCCGCTCCTTGAGAGGGGTAACTGGAAAAAAGTCTTGGGAGCTGAGCATTGAGGGGGGAAGCGAACAGGTCTACCACCGGCTGTCCAAATGTCCTGACCACCTCTTGAAACTGGGTCAGATGGAGGTGCCACTCTGATTGATCGATCGTGGCCTTGCTTAGCCAGTCTGCCTGTGTATTCGACAATCCCGAAATGTGCTCTGCTCTGATGGAAAGTAGGTTGCTCTCCGCCCAATGACACAAGCACTCTGCTTCCCACATGAGGTGTTTCAACTGTGTGCCCCCCGTGTTTGTTTTTGTGAGCTTTTGCTGTTACGTTGTTGGTCGATATTAGTATGTGTTGATTGCGTACCTGTGGAAGGAAGCTGCAGAGAGCCAGGTGTACTGCTTGAAGCTCCAGCCAGTTTATGCTGCATGACTGTTCTATGGAGGGCCAGTGGCCTTGGGCTGTGAGCGATTGAAAGTGAGCTCCTCATCCAAACAGGCTGGCATCAGGGGTGATGGTGAGTCTGTGGGGCTTTTTGAAGAGACAACCTGTGTTCATGACTGGTCTGGTCCACCAGTGGAGAGATATGAACTCCTTTGATGGAACCTTGTCCTTGTATTTGGAGTTGCTTCAGCCAGATTGCTGGTATGGGAGCAGGAACCACTGGAGGAATCTAGTGTGGAGGCGGGCCCAAGGAATAATAGATATACATAAGATCATTTTGCCTAACAATTTTGATAGGTCAGCTAGGGGTACCCTTTTTTGAACTCTGATCTCCTTAACTAATTGATGGATGCTGTTTTGTCTATCTGGTGACAGGAAAACTTTGCCTTCCACCATATCTATGATTGCCCCCAGATGGATTAATCGAGTCGATGGTGTTTATTGACTCTTTTCCCAATTGATTGAGAACCTGTGTAGTTGTAGGGATTGTAATGTGGTCTGAGTATCTCTGAGTGCTTGATGAATGGAAGATGACAAAATTAATATATCATCAAGGTAACACTGGAGTCATACAGGTACACTTCGGAGATGAGCAGCAAGAGCTGCAAGAACCTTTGTGAAGGTCCTGGGAGCAGATGCTAGTCCGAAAGGAAGAGCCACATATTCAAAATGGTGGTTATTATAACTGAATCGTAGAAATTCATAGTGGGAAGGCCAAATAGGAATATGTAAGCATGCCTCCATCAGATCTATGGATGTAAGGACATCACCTTTTCAGATGACAAGTAAGATGGATAGCAGGGAGTGCATTTGAAACTTGCGATATACTAAGAATTGGTTAAGACGTTTCAAATCTAAAATTGCTCTCCATCCCCAAACTTTTGGGAACAACAAAAAGATGTGAATAGAAACTTCGCCCCCATTGTTTGGTAGCTACTGATTGGATGGCTTGTATGTCCAGTAGGTGTTGGATAGCTGTTTCCATAAGATTTTGTTTAACCAGATCTCTGGAAAGAGGGCAGGATATAAAGAAGTCTGGGGGAGTGGATTGAAACTCTAGTGTAAGGCTGAATCTGATCATGTCTCTGACCCAGGAATCAGACATTGAGAAGTTCCATTGGTCCACGAATAATTTAAGGCAGTCGCCAATGGGAGTCAGGTCCATGGAGTTATCTTGGACACTGGAAAGGTCTATTTCCTGCTCCTCGAAAGGATCTCTTGAACTGGCCACCCCTTCAGTTCCTATCCCCAAAGTCGGACCTCTCTGGCTGCTGCCCTGGTCGGAAAGATCGGGGTCTCTGGTATCTGGTTGAGAATGGTCCCTGATAAAAGGGCTAAAAGGATCCCTTCCGAAAGGACTGAGGGTTTCTAGGATCTGACTTCCAAAAAAGGAAAGGTAGAATTTTCTTTTTGTTTTGAGTTTTGATAAGCAGCGCATCGAGGGAAGGGCCAAAAAGTCTGTTACTCAGAAGAGGAGATGAAGCCAGCTTGCATTTGTGCTTAATATCCTCTTGCCAATGTTTTAACCATAGTAAGTGTCGTGCAGTGACATGGCTCTGGCTGAAAACTTAACTGCATGAAAGTTTGCATCAGCTGAGAATTCAGCAGCTACAATAAGTTTTGCAATGTCTTGGTGTGCTCTAATGTTGGAATTGGGGACATGCTCCTGTAAGAGCCAGAGCCATCTGAGAGAAGAATGGGTAAAGAAGGAAGCAGCTGTGGCCGCTCTGATGGCCCACGCATCAGACTGATGGGCCCTGCATAGGGCCAGCTCAGCCCATTTTTCCTCCGGCTTTAATGCCTCCAGCGCTTCACTGGGAATGGAGGACGAGGATGCTAATCCCACAATAGGTTCGTCTACCTCGGGAGTATTCAACAATTTTAAGAAATCATGGGCCAAATTAAAGTATTTCCTGTCATAACTCATGGGGGCAGGGTACACTGATGCAGAAGCCCACTGTTTCTGTACCAGGTCTGCAAACATGTGAGGAACTGGAATCACATCTGCCCCAACTACCGGTTGGCTGAAAATTAGATCTTCTGGTCCCTCTTCTGAAGGAGCTGGAGTGGTAGAAGGGGCTGGCTTGTCCAGGCATGCAGTGTTTTTGGCCTTAAACAATAGTGATTTGAATAGTTGTGGGTGGAATAAGCCTGTAAATACAGGTTGGTCAGGAACAAGGCTCTCATCCTCAGACATCCCCCTTTCTAAGGGGTCCACTTCTGAAAGGGCCGGGTCACTGTCATGTATTGATCCTGATTCAATTTGTTCCATCGGATCAATGTGCTCTACCTCTTCATATCCCTTTGAAAGTGTACCTGGGTATAGTGTTCCTCCAACCTGGCCAATGATCAAACTGATTGTGAATCATACTCAGCAGGTGCAGGCTGATCCTTGGTCAAAACTGCATGTTGTAGGCCTGCTGCGATTCCCTGAAGGATAGCCATCTCCATCCAGGCCTTCATCCTCTCTGGCACTTCATCTGGAAGAGTTTGGTCCTGTCAAAGACTGGCAGCAGTTGGTGTGAACGTCACTTCAGGTGCCCTTCACATGGTTGGTGATCCAGTTGACTGAGTGTGTTGACTCTATGGAGCCACGCTGTGCCTGGATGAGAGGGAGGAGGAGGGTGGGAAGAGGAAGACGGCACTGGACTGGGGGGCAAAGAAGCTTGAGAGGTCCTGTGTGCCTCCCGTGTGCACTTATCTATTTGTCTTTCCAATGCCTTGTGGAGCCTGTTGGTGTCCTAAGGCCTTAGAATTCCCTTTTGTCTGCTTAGATCTGTGCTGAGATTTAGACTTGACCCTTGAGGTTGAGGTATGGGAACCACTACCCCCTGCCATTTCAATTAGAGATTTTACAGTATACTCGTTATTTAGTACTATGCTGTATATGTATAGGTGGTTGGCATGCCCAGGGGACTGACCAAGGGTGAACAGGGTGCCCTGAAATCAAAATCCCCCCTTTTTATAGATATAAATATGTGTATGTATGTATGTATGTATGTATGTATGTATGTATGTATGTGTGTATAGATAGATAGATAGATAGATAGATAGATAGATAGATAGATAGATAGATAGATAGATAGATAGATCGATCGATCTTTGGTTGTTCGGGTTTTCTCCCGCGTAAGATTCAAAGTATCTAGGCAACGTTTCGATGAAGTCTCATTCATCATCTTCAGGCTTCTGTCTTCGGCTCTTGCTTCTCAGAGTGATGTGAGATTGCAGCTGCTTCTTCCTTTTAACTGCTAGTGGGGGTGGGACTTGATTGGGTGGGGGCTTGGCTGTGTTCTGATTGGGTGGGGTGTGTTCTCATTGGTAGGGGTTTGGCTGTGTTCTGATTGGTTGGGGGTTGGCCGTGTTCTGATTGGCTGGAGGCGTGTTCTGTTCAGGTGGGGGCTTGGTTGTGCTCAGGTTAGTCTTAGTTGCTGGGGGATTTGAGTTGGTGAGCTGTGATCTTGCTGTTTGGCTTGAGTTCGTGGTCGTGCTGCATCTTCATAGTGGGTGTTGGTTTGCTTCATGTATGGCTCGGAGGGGTTTGAAGTGGGTAGTGATGCAGCTGCAGTGCAGCTTCTGGTCCATGGTCGTGTCTCATCTTCTGAGTGGGTGTGAGTCTGTTTTCTACATGGAAGTGTGGTGGTGGCATCTTGTGTGGCTCTCATGGGTGTGGGTCTGGTGTCATTTTTCATGTTAGGTACTCGTCTGTTCATGAGGGCGGGTTTCCAAATGGCTGGAAGGCGGGAGGTGTCATCTCGTTTGTTCATGCTGTGTGGGTGTTTTTCTATCTCTATGGCTTCTCTGATTATTCTGCTGTTGAAGTGTTCGGTTTTGGCGATAGTTCTGGTATTTTTAAAGTCAATTTCATGTCCTGTGGCTTTGAGGTGTTGGACCAGGGAAGAGGTCATTTCTTCTTTTTTGATTGAGTTCTTATGTTCTTCAATGCGTGCACTTATTCTTCTGTTAGTTTGTCCAATGTATGTGGTAGGGCAGGCAGTGCAGGGGATTTCATATACTCCTTGGTTTTCTAATTCGATTTTGTCTTTGGGGTTTCTTAGGATGGTGGATATTTTTCTGTTTGTGCAGAATGCTGTTTTGATGTTGTGTTTTTGGAGGATCTTGCTAATTTTGTCTGTAGTGCCTTTTATATATGGGAGGAGGGCTTTGCCGTTTTCTTGTTCTCTGTCTTGGATTTTGGTTGGGGTTTCTTTTTGGATTAGGTGGGTAATCTTCTTTCTTTGGAATCCGTTGGCTGTAAGTACGTTGGTGAGAGTGTGTAGTTTGGTTTTTTGGTGTTGTTCATCGGCTAAGCATTTTGTTCTGGAGATGAGTGCCCGCGAGAACAGAAAACATATATATATATATATATATATATATATATATATATATATATATATATATATATATATATTGTGTGTGTGTGTGTGTGTGTGTGTGTGTGTGTGTATATATATGTATATGTATATGTATATATATATATATATATATATATATATATATATATATATATATATAAACATATATATATATATATTTCTTATATGAGGTATCGCAATAACAATAAATTTATTATTACTAGTATTATATTGTTATTATTATTTGTATTATTATTATAAATATTATTATTAGTGTATATATGTATGTAAATATATATCAATATAACAGCTAATTTAATTGGATATCCCAATCAGCCAAATTGAGAACGCCTAACAGGACAAAGTATTAATCACAGGCGTTCAACAGCTTCCCTGCACAGGCGGACACTGGCCTAGGTGCTCGCTGTTGTGCTGCTGGTTAGGGAGAACTGTGAGGGTTAAGCCAACAACAAGAATAACAGATGGCCTCGAATATGGTTTAAAACAAGGTTGCAATAATTCCTTGGGGTTTTGAATAAAGACCCTCTAATTGGAAATAAGAAACTACCTCACACAGTCTACAGAAGATTCGCACTCAGCGCGGCCATGCGGTCCACCTACAACAAAATGGCGACTGGCTGTTATTTTTGGTGCACGCCGTGAGAAGGGATTAGCTCCAGACAGCTTTCCCTTAGTACTAAATAGCTGGGAGGGGTGAAAATAATCAGGCGTTTAAGCCCTTCACCCCAAGGTGGCATTCTGGAGGGAAAACAGCGATACAACTTGGTTGTGAGCAAGAGAAACAAAACCATGCCATTTGCTTGTTTAAAATGGCATGGCTATCTCTATGGCAAGGGCAGGGCTAGCGGTTCGGGAGCGCGGAACGAAGCCGAAGCCTCCCTCTGCTTCGGGTTGTGAAAAGCGCTTCCCGATACAGTGATCACCGACGGCCAGATGGAAAAGGCAGCATGGATAGATCATTAAGCAATTTGTTGAGAGAACCTGAAAGACGAATTGACTGTCTCCAAACCTGAAAAGAAAAATTCTCCTGTTTCGGCCAAGGAGTAACAAAAAAGCACTGCCTATCCCCCATGAGGCTGAGCCAAAACTGGGGAAGGCTGGGGAGGAGTCCCGTGGAGGAGGAGGAATGTTCCACAAATTAAGCCCAGCCTAGACATGCAGAGACTGAAGCACCTCCCACTACTGGATGCTCTGAATAGCTCATGGGAGAATTTTCCTCATTCTTCTAAGGCAGCGAGCCCTAGTGATGTCATCTAGTGGTATCAGGGAACAGCCCATGATGTTTTGTGCTGTGCTCACCACCCTATGTAGTCTTTTTATCCATGGCTGTAAAGCCAGCATACCACATACCACACTTTAGTTTATTAAGTTATCTTGCCTAATCATCTCTATGGTACTGTCAAAATCCCCTTCATTCAAGGGCAAATAAATTCTATACAGCCTTAGAATTATGAATGGCTAGCCAGGCTGAGTACTTGCAACTGGTTCATTGTATGTTTTAGCCTCCAGACCCCTAATCATGTTGGTTGTTCTTTGTACTTTTTGTAGAGCCTCAACATTTTATTTATAGTGTGGTGACCAAAACTGGATGCAGTATTCTAGGTGTGGTCTTACTAAGATTTTATAGAGTGGTATTAGTATCTCATTTGATCTTAATTATATCCCTCTGTCAATGCAATTTAGGATTGCATTGGCTTTTTTGGTTGCCGCTGCACACTATTAACTCATACTTCATTGATTGTCCACTAAGACTCCAAGATCCCTCTCACAGTTACTGTTATTAAACTTGGTTTCTCCAAGTCTATATGTGTACTTTTATTTTTCTTGCCTAAGTGTAAGACTTTACTTTTCTCTACATTGAATTTCATTTTGTTAGATTATTCTAATAATTCAAAATGTTGATCAATTTAAAATCTCCATTATTAATTTTTCTAGCTGATATTATTTTACTAAAAGTAGAGAGAAAGATTGAATATTAACAGAACAAGACTCATTCTTTTATTAAATGAAATAATAGATTTTGAACTTTATGAAAACTTCATTAGACTTATGTGTCAGGAGAATTGTATGAGAAAAAAAATCAATAATTAATCAACTGCCCAAATCCCACACAGAAAAAGAGGCATGTGTACTTTTAAAAGAAAAATTTGTGTCAGAAGAGAGGGAAGGTTGAAAGGAAAAATAATTATGTATATAAAGTTGCTTATAAATAAGAATGGAAGTTATGGTATCTATCCCTTCTTGTCGCTTTTGTATGTATGTGTACGTGCAGATGTCTATATACACAGATATACAGATATTCAAATGCACACATATACAGATATAGATAAAGCATTAATAGCTTAAGAAAAAGCATACGCTTATGGAATTAGTGTGTGAAACAATATAACCATGAGAAATAAGGAAAATTTCAATTGATTTTTTTAACTGAAGCAAATACATTATTTTTGTTAAATTTAAGATGAAGTGAGACTTCAGATGGAATCACACTTTTAGAAACATGCTGTTCCATATGTTCTTCCTACTGATGTCATTTAACAAGCTGGTTTTTCAATTTTGTACCAAAAATAAATACTTTCCTCAAATTCCTGAGCTTAAAATCCTCTAAACAGGAGGGGTTCTCCAAAAATCTGGAAGATTTTACAGAATGACAGGATGAGTGGATTGAATCCAGGAAAAGGGAAATTGAGATCCTAAAAATAGCAGAATTTGCACCCATCGTGCCTACCGTCCCTGTCCTATTGTTTCTTTTATTTTTCTTATATGTATCCATTTCATGTATTCATAACTATGTATATACTTATACCCATTATCTTGTAAGCGATTGACAAATCAAAGTAAATAAATGAAAAAATAAAATGTAGCACAGACAGACTCATGATTGAAAACATCAGGTGATAAATGACTACCTGTCGACAATCCTAGGAGTCCGGGACATGACTATAAAACCTTCTAAAAGCAACTGTTCATTTTATTGCCATTTATATTTTGTTACTTAGCTGTGTGTTACTTGCAGGAAGTAATTTAAACAGATCATGATGATCTTCTGAAGCCCTAAGTTTATTTTCTATAACTGTGGAAATTAAAACAACAATAGAAAAAAAAATTAGGGAGGGTTTGCTCATCCAGCAATTCCAGAGCATCCTGGATACTGAGGATCAAACCAAGATAACTAAAATATATAACTTTAAAGACATATTTTGATAAGAGTGATTTATCTAGGAGAAATCTGAGCACAAATCTGCCATTGAAGCTAATGAGATAGTTCTACATGCACTGTGTCAAACTTCTCAAGTATAATTTATATGGAATAGGAAGTTTTTATCTTCTTCAGAGTGAACCATTTTGTCATTATAACACAAGTATTAATGAGAACATTTATTCGTTGCAGGTATTTTGTCATCCAATAAAGATGCTTGCTTGTAAAAAAAAGAAGTTTTATGGTTAAATCAGAATTAGAAGAAATATTTCTTACTGACATATCATTTTATAAATGTCTTCTTTCACATATGGCGTATTAGTTTTCATACTGAAAATAACCATATAGTATGGCTGCTAGATCCAGGCTGCAAAAAAAAGAAAAAAATCCAGATGGCTGCAATATACCAGCTGAAAGATATACAGATTCCAATTCTTTCTAGTATAAGTGGACATGTAGGGTTTTTTTTGCCAACCCAAATCTGATGTCCTACAGCAGATTTCATATCCACCTCCTCCACCTAAACAGTAGCTCTTCATCTGGATAAATATATTCCAATTGAAAAAGGTTGTGTCTTGCTTAATGGTATAGAAATTTTACAAAATAAATTCTGTGGTTTTATTACAGAATACAGAATGACAGAGTTGGAAGAGACCTTGGAGGTCTTCTAGTCCACCCCCTGCTTATTTCAGACAAATGGATGTCCAAACTCTTCTTTAAAACTTCCAGTGTTGGAACATTCACAACTTCTGGAGACAAGTTTTTCCACTGATTAATTGTTCTAACTGTCAGGAAATTTCTTCTTAGTTCTGGCTTGCTTCTCTCCTTGATTAGTTTTGATACATTGTTTCTTGTCCTGCCTTCAGGTGCTTTGGAGAATAGCCTAACTCCCTCTTCCTTGTGGCAACCCCTGAGATACTGGAACACTGCTATCATGTCACCCCTTCTTTTCATTAAATAGTCATAACGCCATTCCAGCTACTGTTCGTTATATGTTTTAGCCTCCAGTACCCTGATCATCTTTGTTGCTCTTCTCTGCACTCTTTCTAGAGTCTTAACATCTTTTTTATATTGTGGCAACCAAAACTGGATGCAGTATTCCAAGTGTGGTCTTACCAGGCATTATAAAGTGGTATTAATACTTCATGTGATCTTGATTCTATCCCTCTGTTAATGCATCCTAGCACTGTATTGGCTTTTTTGGCTGCTGCTGCACACTGCTGGCTCATATTTAAATGATTTTCCACTAGGACTCCAAGATCCCTCTCACAATTACTACTATTGAGCCTGATGAAGTATTGAAGATGAAGTGTTTTATACAAATTTAGCTCCTGCCGCTGCTAAAGGTATGATTACTCTGTTAAAGAAAGGTGGGACAGTGGGCAGGGTTAAGTGGTCTCTTCCTACTGGGCCTTGGAGCCCTAAGGCTTCCAAACGGAGAGAAGGTATGGTTAGGAGTTTGCTAGGTTCCTGGATAGATGGGTTGGGTCATTAGGAATGGAATTTGTGTTGGTTAGAAAAATGGAAGATACTGGAAATACCTGGACCTTGAAGAGAGGTATGAAGAGTGTGAATAGAAAGGGGGAAAACAAAGGAAGCAGATAGGAACATCTAAACCATAATGGACAGGAAGATGTATGCTGGCAATATGAGGATGGGTTGCAATTAGATACACTGGACCCACTGTCCACTCTCAACTTTTACTATTTGAGCTTGGTTATTAGATCCTCATTGACCTAGGATCTGGCTGCTACTTTTGATTGCCAGGTCAGTGTGTAACAAAGCATCATTCATTATTGTATAATGATCTGGCATGTCTTATAAAACTTAATTGGAGGTGGGGAGGATATTTCTTCCCTCAAGAAATGGATCACCTGGCTTCAAGTAAGAAGGCTGGATGGCTAATCATATGTGATTATAGGCTTTCATATATTGTTCTCTGCAGATAATGTGGAATGTGAGCTATATTTGAAGTTGGGCTTAAGGAACAACTGGGATTGCTGCTAGTGTGTCACCCTCCATGCACTGCTGGATTCCATTGTTGGACTGGCAACAGAGTCCCCAAGACTGATGGTACTTGGAGATTTCAACCTGTCATCAGGTGACATTGAATCATGGGTAACTCAGGAGTTGGTGGCTTCCAGGGCAATCAACTGTCTCAAGTCAAAAACATCCTGAGGCATACTGCTAGTTGCAAATTGGATATTTGTCTCAGGATGGTTGAGTTGTGACCTGACATGGAGGACATTGATATCAATCCATTGTCATAGACATATCCCTTGTGATTTCCTTGCATTGGTGTCACCCTTCCCTGCATGGAGACTGGACCTATTCAGTTATCCTACTTCAAATAATTGATGGACTCAGTAAGATGCCACAGAGTGCTTTGGGTTTCATATGAGAATTTGGTGAACCTTTTTTGCTTTCTGGAATGGGTAGAGGAGGCCTTGTTCTGCATTCCCCCTATGCAGCTTCTTTCTGTGTGTTGATCCCAGGATTCTCCTTTGTTTTCTAGGGGATTCTGGGAGATGAAATTCCAAGGAGATGCTTAGAGTGCTATTGAAAATATTCAAAGTGAGTTTGACCAGACACAGTAAAAGCCCACAGATTACCATATAACAATAAAGGCAGTCATATTTCTCCCACATTATTATGTATCTGATAGCCATATTTTGCCATATTTCACCTCTTTTTATTTAGCTTTGTATATTATTACTTTATTAATTTTCTGAGGAGTATGCATATATTAAAATGGATAACTGTCTTCAAACCAATTTATAAAGTTTTTGAAGTCACTGAAAATCAATTTAGGAGTTACTCAGAGTATTTAATATCTTAACATTGTTACAATTTTAAGAAGAGCTAATTGATTACTTTGATTAGGATGAACATTTTTAGTTGAGAAATCCATTTTACTACTGGTATTTGACCATTATTATGAATATGTTCCACTTTGCATTACCGAGTCTTCTGCTGTTATATTCAATGAATGGGTTGGAACTTTCTTATATCCTTCTGGCTGCCAAGTCTAAGTGATTTGCTTTGCACTTTCAATTCTTGTTACAAAGGACACACACACACACACACACACACACACAAACATGCACACATGCATACAGACACAGACACAGACACACACAGACAAGAAAGAGAGCATTGTTGCCAAATTAGCCTTGAGCAGTGCTTTGAGTGGTACTCTACCTTGACCCTTCATTTCTTTCCATGACATTAGTCAGCATGGAGATTACAAAAAAGACAGATAATGCAAGAGGCCTTCAAGCTGTGATATACAGTATATATCTAATGGGAGACAGGAACAGTAAGAACACAGTAATAGTTTTTCACTTGTGCTTTTCATTTCTAAATGAAATTTCAGGGCTTTGGTTATTTATTACATTTCCTTTCAATGATTCATATTTTTCTTCTGTAGGCTAAAATGTATTTGAAGGATGTGTAACTATGGTTTCATTTCTTTTTATTTTCATTTCTTTCTTTCCTCACACTTTTCATTTCTACTGTCTCTGACAATTTTGCCTTCCTTTCCTTTTCCCTTCTGCTGACAGATCCCAGTGACCCATGGTTCACATATATTGTATATATTTTGCTGAAAAGTAGTACAGAGCTATTTTGATAATTTTAAAATTATAATTTATTCTTAACTTTCATGAAGAAAAGTCAGTTTCTTTCTTTCTTTTTTATAAAAAATAGTGCATGAATGATAAGAATTTCAGGTCTAAAGTGATTTTTCTTGGGTGGGGGGTACAGAACTGACCATTCATGTAGTACAGAATTCAAAAGTTAACAATATTTTATTACAAAGGTTGTATGTGGAGTTAAAAACCCAGCTTGAGAGATACATGAAGATTAATGCATCATCAGCTGATTTCAAAATTCTAGCATTTTTTTGTGCTTAATCATGTAATAAATATGGCACACTACAACATGTTTACTTGAGCTACTACAATATGCCTGTCTTAAATGTATTTAAAATGAATTCCTACTGAATTCAATAGTATACATTATTAGGTAAGTGGATATATAAGTGCAAGCTTAAAACTGTGGATATGAGAGACAAGGAAACAATTAAACAGCTGTACATAAATGCTGGACAAAGTGATAAAAATAACATTTTTTTGTACAATATATAAAAATGTTTTTTAATTATTTATTGGAACAGGTTGTTGGTAAAGTTAAAATTTTGATGATTAAGACACAATATAATTATCAAGCATATTTTCTTTGCTGGCCATTAGTTTCATTATCTTTTGTTCTGTTTAATTATAATGTAACATTTTTACAAATAAGCAATCATGATATAAAGGCATACTTTAAGTTATGGTGGGCCTTTTGACTCTTGAACCATGCAATCTTGTCCAATGTAGCAATGTGACTAGCGGAGAAGCTTAGCTGGCAGTTTTATGTTGGTGTAAAATTTTGCAAGCAAGATTTGTTTTGACCTAAAGGATTTAATAGCTCTTGGGAACCATTACAGTGCATCACATGAATGAGTGCTGAGGGACTCTTAAATCCATGCATAATTTGGCTGCTGCACATGCATGGTAAATTGACATCTTTTAAATCCTTGTTAATTTTATACCATTTGCTTGCATTTCTTCATCATACTACTTAGTCATGACTTTTATGTCTTAGGCATGAAAGCATGCAATATTTGGTTTTCTAAAAATTAAAAAAACAAATGAAATTGGTCTGACTCAATTTTAAGTCACACACACACATTGTATATTCAATTTTACAATTATAGACTGATTCAAGACCCTTATCAGTTACGTACTTATACCAGACAGAAATTAAAGCCTCAAATGAATTGTCTACCAGATCCCACCACCACCACAACAAAATTATAAGCTCCCTCTGAAAGTTATTGGGATCCATTAGAGGTCTGAGGTAAAGAGATAATGGCAGGAAGCACGTCCAACCATTTGAAAAGCATTCAGAGAGTGATCTGATCTTAACAAGGACTGATGATGAGATTTTCCACTTTTATACCATATTATAATTATTCTGATCTAGCAAGTAATCATGTCTCTGTGTTAGGATGTTAATAATGTGGATGAGATGGTTGCTATAGTGGCAGACTATGCCACATGAGAGCAAATTAAAGCTTACCAGAATTATCAGTTTTTTTAAATCCCATTGCCAGGTCAATAGCACATTGAGTAGCTTGGATAGTAATTTCATAGTGCAGCAAGAAAGCCTGAAGACAGCAACAAGCCCAACTGTTCCTAGAATTCAATTTCAGTCACAGCGTCTCACATCTGTTAATCTATGGTATATAGCCTTTGAAACCCATTTGGATTTCTCAACTGACAGGTGCTTCCCTGCCATGCCCTGCTCTGGAATGGTGGATGGCACCAAACCCAAATCCCAGATATAGTTTAGAGAGGTAGGATAATCCTACCAAAGAAAATTTCTTATTTACTATACTAATACTTTGAACATTAATATTTTTGCAATTAGTTATCAATTTCCTAGACAATTCAATAGTTTCAGTAGTCTCAGTTACTTTGGATAACAGATGAATAGTAGTTCAGCAAAATGTAACATGATTACTTTATTATAGACAATTGTATTTTGATCATTCAAACTGTTTTGGCTTGATCCAGCTGTGATAAAACTGCAACACAATGAAACTGATGTTAAAATAAACTTATTTTCAAAATACTGAAATGAATATTGGGCCAGACCATTGAAAGATAGTTTTATTATTATATGGAATAAAATCCACTTGGTTAAATTTGTTGTTTTTATGCGACTGTGACAGTTAGTAGCAGCAATTCCAGTTGTCCTAAGTGCCTTCAAGGATTGCATGGGACATTAAGTAAGGACTTCATGTTACTCCAACTTCCTGCCAGATCTCCCATTCACTTTTTCTTGTGGAAAGCCAATAATCCTGTTTCAGGCTTCAAATTCACTCCCAGTTGCTAGGTAAGAATAACAACTTATTTAAGGCTGAGGAGATGATGTTTAATCAAGCTTCAGCCAGCTATCTTCAATTTAGATAGTTATTCCCTTGCTTGGCAAGGAGCCTCATTAAGTGTTTTTCTTCTGCACTATACTCTTCTTGCTGAGTCTGAGGACTTGGGACGATGCCTCATTGTCTAACTGTTCCACCTGTTCTGATGGTATCTTGTTTGATCAGCCTGAGTTAATTCCACTGACAATCCGTAAGTTCAGCTGAAGCAGCTTTTTCAATGTCGGAGTCTTGGGCCAGTACTGGCAGGGAATGTCAAAAATTGCAATCTTATAACTGTGATGGCTGGAACTCCACAGACCACCACTCATTCGGTGCCATCATAAATTTGATAAACAAGTGGTCATTAACCAAATACTAGCTATAATTCATAGTAGAGAGATAAAAATCAATAATTTGTGAGCCAATCCAGCTGAATGGAGACAGCATGAGATTCCAAGCCAATGGTGGGTTTCAAAATTTTTTCGTACTGGTTCAGAGAGCTTGCTTCACACACGAATGCCGATTGTGCACTTTGTGCACACATGCACAAGGCTTAAACACCACCCTCTGCATCAACGCTGGTGAGCTGTGCAGGTGCGCCTAATGCACGTGCATGCCAAATGCAGGGCACAGAGACCACCCCTTTGTATCAGAGCTGGTGAGCTATGCTGTTTTTTAGCTCAGCTGAGGTGCAGCAGAGAAGCAGCTGAGCTAATAAACAACAGAATATAGGAGAGGTAAGAGTGGGGGTGGATGGGTGGGACCAGCCAGAGGTAATATTTGCCGGTTTTCTGAACCAGTCAAAATTTTTGCTACCGGTCCGCCAAAACCGTCTGAACCGCCTGAATACCACCTCTGTTCCAAGCCTAAGAAAATAGTACATTTTCCTGTTCAGTACATTTTCCTGTTTCCTTTACAAGAAGCAGGCACACAGTTTCAGGGACCTTGAGAATCAGCATCTTTCTTTGGCTTTTCAGTTTGTGGCAATGATTAGAAACACATTGATTGACCTTTGGCTAATATTCCAGTGAGGCTTTTATTTAAAAATTATCTTAAAATAGCAGTGAATGTATTAGCAACCTCCATTCTTGAATATTGAAATGTTTTCCATGCAAGGTTCTTTTAAGCTTCATTCTGAACTCCAGTTAATATACAATTCAGAATATGGGGAGGGAAAAAAACCCTGCTAAATGAAATACAAACCTTGAACATACAGTATACATATGTACTGTGCATATACATGAAGATGTTAATTTAATTAGTGGTTTAGGAGCTGGCCTAGAAAGCAATATTTTCCCCCAAACTATTTATGCAACTGCAAGCAGATTTCTAATGAAATCTCAGAAAATGATATGACACACTTTGAGCCACATTTCGACAAGACTGGAGAGGAAATTAATTCCAGCTATATCTTCTGTCCTCTTCAGTACAACTATCTTGACTGCATTTATCAATCATATAGATACAGTTATATCATCTACACTGTTTTGTCAGCTTCAGATTATCTCTGTATTTTTATATATCATGACAAGGTATTACGCTAAAGAAGCTAGAGAACTATACAAAATAAATTGTTTTATTCTGGTAAGACATGCACCAATGTAAATATAAAAAAAGACTGCCTTGGGGCATTTTCTCAAAAAAAGAAAGAAAAAAGAAAAGAAAGAAAGAAATCCTGTTTCAACTTCAGATAATACACTCAAGTCATTTTTTCAATATATTACCTTTATTCAAGGTAAGTCAAGAGCTATGGTGGTGCAGTGGTTAGAATGCAATATTGCAGGCTAACTGTGATAACCTGGGGCGTGGCACAAAGGCAACACAGTCACATAAGTAAAAAAAGTCCCTTTAATACCTCCAACTTTGCTCCCAATGTACTTTCTGCTGGAGAAAAAAAACTCTCAAGAACAGTCTTTAAGTGGAAGAAATTCAGTCCGAAAACAAAGTACATATAAACTGTAAATAAAAATCCACACAAACCATACTGCAGCAATTAACTGGACAGGGCAGGATAAGGAATTGCAGACTTCAAAGGCCAACAAACACACACAGTTGGGAAGATGCCAGGAACTCAGATAAGCCTCGACAATAAAAGATAACTCATGATTTGCTTACAACAAATTGCTGTGCGCAAATTCCCCTTTTAAACACTGTGTTCTCAGCTGCAGCTAATGAAGGGAATCGGGGCCCTTTCCTCCCCTTAAGCCATGCAACTCAAGTTGCTCTCTTCTCTGTTCCTCCCTGTGTGCCCTAGAATGAAGAGGGGATGGGCCTGGATCTTCCTCTGAATTCCCTCCGCCTTGCTCTACCTCTCCCCTGCTCTGCCCAGCTGGACTGTGCCCTTTCCCAGTTTCTTCCACAGCCAACAGATCCACACTCCTACTCCCTGTCAGCTGCTCGACCTCCCCTCGGAATCAGATTCCAACAGAGGCATGATACTAACTCACTGTTCACTCCAGGGATTTGATTCTGACTGACTCAAGGTTGATTCAGTCTTCCATCCTTCTAAGGATGAGGACCCAGATTGCCAGGGGCAATATGCTGACTCTGTAAACCACTTAGAGATGGCTATAAAGCACTATGAAGTAGTATATGTCTTATTGCTATTGTTTTGCATTTTAAAGCCTCAATATGAATATTCTTAATGTGCTTCTAATTTGTTCACAGTGAAATAACTTTCTTTAATGGTCTTCTCTCATATAACCGTACTTCTGCTGTATATATTGTACATGATTATGTCTACATTCTTTCCAAACAAAGAGAAAAGGTACTTCTTACAAAGCTAAATAATTTAGGGATTCCTAACATGTACTTACAAGAGTGTATGTAACTTCTGCATCCCCTTTATACAGTCCTGTGACCCTCCTTTCATCAGGTTTGTTGCAAAGTGATGGCATTTGTTAAAGCTATGAAACACAAGGTCTACAAAACTCCCCAGATTCTCTTATAAGTCCAACCTTGTCACATATACCACATTTAAATTCTGTAGCCTGTTCATTTCAACAGTCCTATTCATGACTTGGATAAGGAAGTGGAGGCAATGCTTACTAAAACTGCAGTTGACATAAAATTGGGTAGTTGCCCAGCCTGTTATGTACTATAATATTCCCTTTCTTTTCATGATCTACAAAATGAACAATGGGGAAAAAGGAGTAGAGCTGGAAAATATCCTGTTTTCTAATGACAAGAAATAATAGAATCCAGTTCATGTCAACTTAATATCCATTGTTCATTGCTTTTATGTTTTTTTAAAAAGCTACTATTTTATATAGGTCAGAGTTGAGTACACACACACACACACACACAAACATATATATATATATATATATATATATATATATATATATATATATATATATATATATATATATATATATATATATAATAATACGGAATAGAAGCAGTGGGGTATAGTATATAAGAACTGAAACTTTCTATTCTATGACTCTGCTGGAACATATTCTTAATCCTTTACAAGGAACATGGATATACAGCTTTTGTCAGCAAAATCTGATCAGAAATTTTGATACTTTAACATGACAGATAGCATGTCAATTCTATATCATCATTTGATCTTTGTCATTTCCGCTAAGCAGGCTTATAAAATGCTGGCCTTCCATGGCCAAAATATTTTGGGATTTTGAGAAATGAGTGATAGTATCATTGGGAAAATTGACTTGCCCTTCACACAATAGCCACTGAAATGAAATTGAGCAGGGAATACTTAATATGACAATGTCACATCAGATAATTTCTTTTACAGGTAGTCCTCAATGTACGACCTCAATTGGGACCAGAACTTCCATTGCTAAGTGATGTGGTTGTTAAGTGATTCACACCAATTTTTTCCCATGATCATTAAGCAAATCATGCAGTCATTAAGCTAATCTGGCTTCCTTCACTGACTTTGCTTGCTAGAAGCCCCCTCAGAAGTTGCAAATGTTGTGAATACATGCCAAGTAGCCACATTTTGATCAAATGACTACAGGATGCTGCAAAAGTCATGATTTTGAGGACTACCTTTTTTTTAGTGCTGTTGTAACTTTGAACAGTTGTTAAACAAATGGCATAAGACAAGGAACATCTGCATTAGATGGTTTTAGGAAGAAGAGTGAGAGAAAGGTAATGCTTTAAAGCTTCTGCTTTTAACAAACTGCCTAATTGAATCCTGTTACAAAAACTACAAAATTATTCTACTTTCCAAATCAGGTTTTCACATAATTTCCCTGGATAAATCTTTCTAAAGGTTCCTGGAATAGGAAAACTAATTTATAAACAGTAAATGAAATTCCTCACTAACCCAGCTTAGCTGTTTTGGGTCTAATTAAAATATTTTTAGTAGAAATGCAAAAGGAAGCTGAATGAACCATCCATTTTCAAAGGCAGTCTGACAGCATGCCTTTGTCTATACCACATTCTGCAAATGAAGAAGTCTCCTTATCTTGGGCTGATTGGATTCTACATAGTGCACATTACTATCACCCATTAACATTTCAGTGCCCTGAAACTTAATTGAAAGTTGTCTATGTAGTCTGACCCTTGTAAAAGGTATTCTCAGTAATTAAAGAATATTTCTGATTTGTTTAATGTCTGAAAGGAAGTCAGTCATTAAGACTTATCTCAGTCTGTATTTTGTGTTTGGAGTAAAGCCTAGTATTTAGTCTGATGATATATGCAGTTATTAGATATCTTGACCTTCTTGGTCTGTAAAATCATTACTTACTAATTAAAAGGAAAAGTGAAGCATGTAGTTTATTCCTATAAAGCCTTAACCTGAGACATTTTTATCCATTGACTTTTATGGATAAGGCTGAACAAAGTAGGGCGTTTCTTTGTTTTCATGCAATAGAATATCAAAAAATATTGTCTATTTGCTAAATGTATATTGCATGACTAGAAATACGTTTTTCATATTCTATGCATTTCAAATATAGAATAGCATTCAAACGTTACTTATTTTTTAAAACTGCAAGTGAGGTGTTTCATCTCTTTTTATTAAGCTTTAGAATGATTTTCTAAAGTGTGTTTTTTTGAACACCATCAGGCTCTTCACAGAATAGTTGATATACATTTTTGAAATTATAGATTGACCTCATGACCACATAATATAGAAAACTCACAATATTAAAGTGTCAGGGAAAGACTTACTTTTGTAGGAAAAAACTAAAAAGCAACCGAAGCCAAATCTCTAGGAAATTCATCATGGAAACTTTTTAACATTCATAATTGTAAAAGCATTTTTAATCTCAGGAAATATACATAATCTTTAAAAAGAGTTTGAGATGTATCTTGCTGAGATACTTTGAGGTATAGTTTGCTGCCATTTGATACCAAAATGATACTTTTAAAATGGATATATTTTCTGAGAGTTAATTCACCTATTTCATGTAAAACATCTTCAAACTGCCTAAAATGTCTGCTTTGCCAACCAAAGTGATGGCATTGCATTATTAATCATTAACCATATGACTCTTAAAGGCTTAAAGAAAA
This sequence comes from Pseudonaja textilis, assembly GCF_049901715.1. Lineage (NCBI taxonomy): Eukaryota > Metazoa > Chordata > Lepidosauria > Squamata > Elapidae > Pseudonaja > Pseudonaja textilis. The sequence goes on from NC_141996.1 coordinate 43,777,658, forward strand.
ATTCTCTATGAAACAGCATAACAGTGAAGTAAATTTATTTGTGACTACTTTTTCCTTTCCCAATTCTTAAGCACATCACTCAACGAAGAGTGCCAAGAATTCAAATAGGATCAATTAACTGTATTTTGTACCATATATGTGTGTGTGTGTGTGTGTGTGTATGTGTGTATATATATATATATATATATATATTCATTCTTAAGTTTTCGCGGGTACTTACATTTATGGCCTTCAACTTTGTTCGGGTATTTTCCCATGTCATTGTAGTTGTGCTTTTAAAGTGGTAGCAACATTTCGGCAGAATCTCATCTGCCATCATCAGGCTTCTAATGATGGCAGATGAGATTCTGCCAAACGTTGCTACAACTTTAAAAGCACAACTACAAGCGTGGGAAAACACCAAAAATGAATTATATATATATATATATATATATATATATATATATATATATATATATATATATATATATATATGTGGATCTTTGGTTGTTGGGTTTTCTCGTAGATTGAATATACGTTGATGAAGTCTCATTCATCATCTTCAGGCTTCTGTCTCCGGCTCTGTGCTTTTCAGAGTAATGAGATTGCAGCTGCTTCCTCCTTTTAACTGCCAGTGGGGGTGGGACTTGATTGGGTGGGGGCTTGGCTGTGTTCTGATTGGGTGGGGTGTGTTCTCATTGGTAGGGGTTTGGTTGTGTTCTGATTGGTTGGGGGTTAGCCGTGTTCTGATTGGTTGGAGGCGTGTTCTGTTCAGGTGGGGGCTTGGCTGTGCTCCGGTTAGTCTTAGTTGCTGGGGATTTGAGCTGGTGAGTTGTGATCTTGCTGTTTGGCTTCTAGTTCGTGGTCCTGTTGCATCTTCATAGTGGGTGTCGGTTTGCTTCATGTATGGCTCGGAGGGGTTTGAAGTGGGTAGTGATGCAGCTGTAGTGCAGCTTCTGGTCCATGGTCGTGTCTCATCTTCTGAGTGGGTGAGAGTCTGTTTTCTACATGGAAGTGTGGTGGTGGCATCTTGTGTGGCTCTCATGGGTGTGGGTCTGGTGTTCTTCTTCATGTTAGGTACTCGTCTGTTCATGAGGGCGGGTTTCCAAATGGCTGGAAGGCGGGTGGACTGAAAGCATGAATAGAAGAGATGATTCCACCAGACTGTCAATTATTTGGAAGCCTGCACTCACAAACAAAAAATCTCCACACCACAAGCCAGGCAAACACCTGGGCACAAACAGATCCCCTCTGATACCTCCAGCTCAAACACACCCCAACCAGGCACCCAGATGAAACCTGGCTTCCTAACAAATGATAGCCATCCATTTACTTGAAGCCAAGCTGCACTAAAAGCCTCCAATACAGGAACACAATGTTTCCAGCCAACTAAGACAAAAAAAGCCACAAAACAGACAGAAGATAATAGAAACACCAATCAAGCAGAACAAAGCAAACTCCAAGACCAATAAACACAGACCAAGACTCCCAACCAATCAGGATGAAGAAAAGACCATTCTGGCACAGCAGTAGGCTAGCCCCAAATTTAAAACTGAAACAACTGTAAAAGTCTGACTCACAGACGAACACAATACAGAAGCCTGATAATGGCAGATGAGATTCTGCCAAAACGTTGCTACAACTTTAAAAGCACAACTATAATGATGTGGGAAAATACCCGAACAAAGCTGAATACCATAAATATAAATACCTGTGAAAACTTTATTTATATATATATCTTATTTTGAATGAAGAATCATAACTATTCAATGTATTAATAATTATATCTGTACAACTCACTATTTTTTTTAATTTTTATAATTTTTCTTTGAAGGGCCGTAAGTCTTTCACATTTCAAACATACTATAATATGAAATATAAAGCTCTTCGTTTTGATTTAGCACAATAAGCATAGTATCTTCTGTGACAAATACACAATTTTAGATTCCTGTAAAAGTAAAAGTAGCAGTTAAATACACATTTGAGTCCTGTGTGCATTACTCAGTTTAATTAATTCACTTTTTACGCTATACTTTTTATTACTTTCCATTAAAGGACCTGGCAGACTGTGTTTGAGCTACAAAACTGAAGCAGTCATAATCCATCTTTACAGATTAAGAAATTTATAGTAAGTGTAGATGTAAAACTGTCTATTTAGTGTGTTGATATGGATGCTTTACCTTATGTAAAAAAGCCCATTTTGAACAGGAAGCATTTCAGCATGCTTGTTAAGTGTAAATTGCTCATTCCAATCAGTAAGTAGGCTATTTAAATACATTGATTCAATGCCTGAGAAGCATTTTAGAAACAGATGTACATGTTACAATAACACAGATACAAAGACAACCCCATATACTACACATTGATATAGTTAAGCTTGTGTGTTACTAACGTTAGTATAAATTAATAACAAAATATTAAAAGATGAAAGTGGTACATTCTTTGAAAGCAACATATGCTTATGACATGTGATGCGCATGTTAAAATGCATGTTCTTCAGACAAATTCCAAGAAGGACCTGGCTCTGAAGGGATAGAGAATTGGTGATCAACCATTGCAATTGTTTTCTTGTACTCCCTGATGTTATGGCACAGTCACATTATGTGTACAAACAGGAACATCATAATGATGCCCACAAAGGAGAATGAACTCTGTAAATTGATGAAGCATCATCAATAATTGCAACTAAAATTACAGTGCTACTCTAATCCTATATTGTCTATAAAACAGAAGTGAAGAAAGGAGAAGCTTGAAGTCCTATTATTCACAAGATTATCTCCATTAAAGATTGTCTCTGACAGCTGTCTTTGGACACCCTATTATCATTTGATAGCTGGCTAATGATAAGTAGGCTTTCTTGATAATTAATTTTGTTATTGAGAGAATAAATCTACAATGCTTGAATTACTAAAATAAGGCCTTTAAAATCTATTTGTAGTCTCATGAAACCATTTACTGACTTTGCTCTAGCATTGCCCCTAAAAATTTCTGAATTCTAAAGAACAGAACAAACTTGTAACATAAATTTATAATGCTAGCACATACTCTATAATTTTAAGAGTATTATCATACTAAAATGTAATTTCAATTTAAAGCTGATAAAAGGGCACTGCATCAGTCTGGGAAACCAGAAAGTGATTGAAGTTCAGAAACAGTACACTTTCTTCTTCTGGGAGAATCTAATTTCATTCAGAACCAACAGATCCACCACCTATTTGAAATTATGGTCTGTCACAATGAGTATATCTATCTCAGTGAGATTTAGTTTTAGTTTATTATTTCTCATCCTATCCATTATTGAATGCTGGCATTGAAGGAGTGATGCCATTTCTCCCTAAAGATGTCACAGAGAAACATATCTGGTTACCATCAACATACTAAAAGCACACAATGTCAAATTATTTGATTATTTCCTCTGATGGTTTTATTCTATTCATAGATATAGAAATAATTCCTATTCCCAAATCTCAGAGAAAATCCATAAGGATACTATTGCAAGTAATATCAAAACCCATGGACAGGTCAAGAATAATGATTAGGGCCATACTCTTTGTTTTGCTCCTCAAAAATAATCTGTCAAGCTGACCAAGGCATTCTCAACCCTTTGGCCAATCTAGAAGCCAGCTGAAATTGGATCATAATAATGTTACAACAGGTCAAGTTGTTGAAAAGCTACAACTTTCTGAATCATCTTACCAAGTATGGCAAGGCTTCGAGAATCTAGGTTAGGCTTCTCATATTTCTCTCTTTAAACTAAGAGGCAAAGTGCCCTTCCTCCTTCTGATAAATATTTATGATATTTATAAATAAAATATTAAGCATGTAAAAAAAATAGGTGAATCTCCTTGCTTCACCTGACTTTTACAAGTCTGAGGATCTCTGCATAGCCCCTTTTTATGAGATATTGAACAGTGCAATGTATTCTGGAGATCATCCTTTTTAAAAAAAATCTTGGCAATTACCTACTTCTTTGTAGGTGATTTGAAAGACCCTTATATTAATATTAATACAAGTATAAATTTGTGTGAACAGCTTTTAAATTGTTTATTGATCGATTTCCATTTTTTCTTTGAATCTATATTATGCTACAATAATCTGTATTATTGCAATTAAGTTTCTCAAAAACTAGCAATGTTCAGATTCAATAACTCTAATCAATTATTTTATTTATGCAAAATCTTAATGATATGGATGATATTAAAGTGAATTTATTCTAGGAAAAATAAACATGAAATGAATATGTCACATACATTTTGCATTACTAAAATAAATCAACTGAACTACTGCCAAAAATATTAAGGCAGTAAAAAGCAAACATAAAGGAAAATTTTGTGAATGCATATGTATATGTATATGCTGCTACATTTCTTTCAAACATTTTGGCTTTGACACAAACCACCCAGGAGGATAAATATTGCTACCAGAAGCTTTCCAAAATGAACATTTAGGTAGCTAATAGTTAAAAACTATTAATGTGTACAAATAATTTTAAAAATTAAGAGATAAAGAGGTGATTGATTTGTTCTAGAAATAGTTATGGGGTCTTTTCTTTGCTCAGTAAATACTGTCCATTAGCACATATAAAACAATGTTGATTTTGGATCCATTGAATCATATATTTCAAAGATCCTGGAAGATCAGGAAACTACCAGAAGACTGGAAAAGAGCTGAGGTGGTTCCCATCTTCAAAAAAGCAAAACAAACAAACAAACCAAAACAGATCCAGGAAACTATAGACCAATCAGCTTGACATCAATACCTGGGAAGATCCTGGAAAAGATAATCAAGCAACAGATCTGTGAACACCTAGAAAAAAGCCAAGTTATAACCAGAAGACAACCTGCATTTATCAAAAACAGATTATGCCAAATAACCATTATTTCATTCTATAAAAATGAGACTACATTAGTGAACCAGCAAAATGCAGTGGACATAGTACATGTGGACATAGTACATTCAGTAAGGCATTTCACAAAGTAGACCACAATCTACTTCTTGGTAAGCTAAAAAATGTGGGATAGATAGCATTACTATCAGACGGGTTTGTAACCAGCTGACAAATCACACTCACCACGTGGTCCTCAATGGAACTACATCTACATGGAAGAAAGTAAACAGTGGGGCACCCCAAGGTTCTGTTTTAGGCCCGATACTCTTCAATATCTTATAAATATTTTGGATGAGGGAATAGAAGGGGAACTCATCAAATTTGTAGATGACACTATACTGGCAGGAATAACCAACACTCCAGGTCCACTCAAGGTCCAGTTGGATCTCAATAGATCTGAACACTTATCTAACAAAATGAAATTTAATGTACAGAAAAGTAGGGTTTTGCACTTAGGCAAGAAAAATCAAATGTACAGGTACAGATTAGATGAAACCTGGCTCAATAGCAGTAACTATTGTGAGAGGAATGTTGGAGTGTTAGTGGACAATAGCTTAAATATAAGGCAGCAGTGAGTGACAGCAGTCTAAAAAACAAATGCAATCATAGGCTGCATTAACTATCATTGTGATCCCATGCACCACAGCAGATTGAAAACCTGGCAAATTAAGATTTATCTCTCTTCACTTTTCCAATTAACATGACTAGGAATCTTTTGTCAGATTTGGGAAGGCAGCAAGGCTAGGGAGAAGCCTTCTTTTTATATGCATGATTGCTGATGCCATGGAGTTGAAAAACAACTGATAGACATGGAAAATGATCTGGCTTTATGGAAAGGTCACCAATACCTATTGATATTACTGTAGGCTACTTATGAATACAGATTTAGTGCTCTTCTGAAATATCACCAAATCTTTATTTAGGCTACTTTTGAGATGGTTTACCAGTTTTTTTAGAAGCACAGAGAAAGGGTATAAAAAACCATAGGAGTCTCTCTCCCATTGTATCACATAAATTGCCAGTGTCTTTCAAATATAAGTTGGGCTGATCCCCATCCAAAACTAAGTCTTTGAAACTGAGATTGTTTTGAAACCAGGTTAAAAAAGTTAAAGGTACTGGTTTGAAATGTGGGGATTTTCCTGCTTCTCAAACCAGAAAGTCCCTGATTTGGGGTGTCCTTTGTAGCTAATACATCCTGGGCTGATCCAACTTTCCTAGGGTAACTTAATTGTAACACTGATGAAATAGATTTGTATGGATTGAGAAATAGGCAAAGACATTTTGAGAACACAACATAAAAAAAGTTATTGTGTCATGCTCTTGTGAGACAATGATGAAAGTATGTTTGTTCAAATGCAAGAGGGTTCAAAAAGTTTCATTGGGCTAATACTTGTTATTAATGCTGCTTTCGTCCTTTCTTTTTCATAATTTATTTACTAAAATAACACATATGCTATAAAGCGAATCATTAGCACCAGCTCCATACTTCATCATTATCTTTAACAGGAACAAAGTGGTAGAGATGCATCCTTAAGTATAGGCTATGGTTTGTTCTGTTTTATTATAACACTGTTCTTCCCATAATGCTTTGGGCTCCCTACCCAACTGCAAAGAGCCCCTTAGGGAGCGCTTGCTTTATTTGCTCTGCTGGTAGAGTATATGATTCCATTTCTGCTTTAAATTATTTTCAGCATTGTACTCAGACATGGTCATATATCAAAGTGCATTTCTGCAAACTGCGTGGATTTCTTCTCATCTTTAATATTTTCACTGTAGTAGCTTTGACTGACTATTCAATATGATTGATATGATGTAGATCTTTAAATGATTGCATGATCACTGTAGATCTGCATAAAATAAAAACAACTTCTACAATGGTTTTCCATTCTTTGGGTGTGTAGAATTCTTATAGAATGTAAAGGATGTTTTTACAAAAAAAAAAAAGCCTCTTTCTTATGGAATCAGGTCAAAATACTTTATATTCATGCAAAGCCAAAGGGAAAATGTAGGTGCACATAAAAATCTATTTTGAATTAAATATGACTTCCTTTCAGCTTTTATTTTAATACCTTTGTGAATTTCACATGACCACTTAATAAGTCTAGATAATGTACAAACTTTTATATTAAAACTATTGCAGAAAACATGTTGCTATTCAGAAATTGGCACCTGCAATCTTTTTTTAAAAATGCTACCTTTTTAAAGTTTTCTCTGCACATAAAATAACCTCTTAAATGTCACTGAAACAGCAGAATCTAGAGGTATTCATTCCTGGCACAATTAAATAAATATAAATACTGTATATTTTATAATTCTGGTTTTAATATGACAGTGATTACAGGATTGCTTTAAAATTACCTGTATTTGAATAACTATTGATTTAAAAATGCAGAATGACTGAAATCCCTTCTAACCTGCAGGTGGAAGGCCAAACTTTGACTGCTAAATAAATGATTTGCATATCTTAGTCACTGACATGTTTAATAAAAAAATGCAGATAACAGCTGCTATGACAAACATGAACTATACTAACCTATATAAATAAAGCATATTGAATTAGCACTATTTTTCTGAAACTGCAACAGATTCTGTGTTACTAGATGGCTTTGGGTAATCCAAATAATCACACAAACTTCTTTATGTAAAGAGGAACAGATGAGACAAAGTTCCCATGACTTAATTCAAAATTCTGCAAAACTCACTCCTGATTTAGCTCCAGGCAATAATGTGACAACTGTCACAGAAAGAAACCAAACAAAAACCCCTTTTGCTTTGTGAGTAGTGGTTAGTGCAGGAGAATTGGACTATGTAATCACTAGCCACCAACTGGTGTGAAGGTATGAAAGATCAAATCCAAACGGGAAGATCCAATTCAGCTTATTTATTGCTAGTTATACAACTCTTTGGAAGAGATTGGGAAACTTGCAAGATTGTTGTCAGCCCTCTCAGGTAAACCAGATAGGAAATATGAACATGAAAGACATGTAAGATGAATTAATTCTACTTTATTTAATGCTCCATTAAGAAAATATTGGAAATCTGAAAATACAAATTTCCTGTCATCCCTTTATCCATTAAGGCAGGTTCTTCAATTTCTTTCTTTAACCATTAAGGAACTGGGGATTCCTGCATCTCTTGTCTGATTATTTCCTAGGCAGCATCTCTTTCCTTTGTTCCTCAAGGTCATTCACACATTCCATTACAGTTACCCAAATATTGGAATACATCAACTAATATGAAGAATTATATGAATGTTCATCAAATTACAAAATACTGTGTTTCTATGTATATTTCTTCAAAACCACAATGTTCATATAAATAGAAGTTTTACTAATATTCTAAGTTTGCTCTCATGTTTCACACACACACACACACACACACACACAGAGTTATTAAATAGTTCTGTAAATTTCAGTGAAAAGAATGTACTTTATAAACAGGAAAAGACTCATATTACTGAACTCTTTTCAAACATTCAAAAAATTACTCACAAAATGTACCTTATGTACATAAAGAAGCACATTATTACTTAGCTCTCTTCAGACATTAAAACATATACACATAGTAACATAGCACTCACCTGACATTTTGATTATTTTTATTTATTAGCAATTTATTGAGTATTTTATTTGAGTATTATGTGAAGGACTAGAGATGACAAGATAGCAGTGTTCCAACATCTAAGGGGCCGCCACAAAGAAGAGTAGGTCAACCTATTCTCCAAAGCACCTAAAGGCAGGACATGAAGCAATAGATGGAAACTAATGAAAGAGAACAACCTAGAACATGGGTATCAAACTCATGGCATCACATTGCCATCATGTGATGTTTTGTTACTTTTTCCCCCTTTGTGGAGCATGGCCTGCACATGGCATATCCAGCCCTTCCAACTCTGTTATTCTATAAAGTTTGAGGATTGGACAGAGCTGGAATACTTGAAGATTACACCTCTGTAGTTCAGGAATTATTATTGTTCATTACAAGATTTCTTTGCAATGAAAATTAAAGAGTCTCAGAAAACATGACAGTGATAATTTATCACTGCTTTAAACAAAACATTTTCACAGAACCATTATATAATTCTGCATCAATAATATTTTTATATAGTGTAGGATTAATTAGCACTTTAAAGGACATTTTCCTCCAGAGTTAATTTAGAGTGACCAGGATAATTTTCCTATAATCCTATATACCTAAAACATTACATTTTGTAAAAGAAATTCTGCGTGCATAAAACTATGTATAATTAATCTTAAATTGTGGTTTGAAGCACAGTGCTTAAATTTTCCTATCTGAGAAAAGATATACGTAGTTTATGCAATTAATGGGTTATAATGTTAGAACATATTATTGTTTTTTTGAGAGAAACCTTCAGCTGTTGTTAGCTCTTTAAATATGAATAATAATTACATTTCCAGAAAAATTCTTGTCCCATTTGCACTTTAGGTTTTTAACACAGAATTAATTCACTGTGATATATGTAAAAATGTAATGTATGAACAAAGTATTTTTAGCTTTACTGAAAAGTCATATGGATAAGATTTGTATTTTATCTAAAAACAATATTTGAATATAAAATGAAAAACCACAAGATAAAATATATTGATAATTAAGAATATTTTACTGTATATTCACACTATCAACTTTCCCTGATATATTTTCATTCAATTAAATATTCTAAGTTATTATAAAATGTATGCACATGCATTTACGTATGTATGATTAGCAGTCAAATCAGTTGGTGATGTGAGTATAGAAGCCATATCTTGAATGTTCATACACTTCTATTATCTTAATAGTTTTTGGTCCAGAGTAGAGAGATAGCTGTGAGTGCAGAGTCAGAATACTATATACTACTACTACACTACTATATAAATAGCTCCTTTTTGTTTGTTGATAAATGTAAGGTGAACAAAGTTGCAGATCTTGTAAAAATTGCAGTCGTAAAAAAAGGCAAACATTTAAAAGAATATAAAATCTTCGTATGATTACATTCATCTAAACCAACACTATACTCATAAATCTGGAAACTTGAGGATCATGGAATGGTAACAAATGATATCTACATTATCATTACAAGCCAGCCTAGAGAAGAGATAGTAACTACATTTAGCTTTCTTTGACTTTAGTTCGTATTTTTCTGTGTATAAGACACCTCCATGTAGAGGACACCCCCACTTTTCTTACCCCAAATTCAAAATTAATATTTTAAACATTAAATAGAAGACATTTATTTTGCAGAGTAAGATATTTGCTTACTGTTACCAAAGCAAACAATCTCTCTTGTTTCATGGTGTATGATATTTGCACATTTGTTTATTTGATAAGTCATCAGTTTCTTACAAGTTGACTCCAACTGAGAAAATAATGGTATTGTTCATGGCAGATATTGGGTGACTTCCTGATGACCTCTTTAGGACACAATATAGAAACAATGGTCTTAGCTGTCATCTACACTAAAATGTTAGCAATGCATACTGTACAAGAGATATTAGCTCTTTGGTAATTCCTGTTCGGTAAAATCACCAGACAGCATGAAGCATTAATTGCCTCTGGTTGAAGAGTACTAGCAGTTAATTTGCATAAGCACTTGTCATTACCATTAAGCACATTTGCACTCTGATGAGTTTTTTTAAGTCCTTCTTAAGAAGCTCATCTGAATTTAATGCTGAGAAATGCTTCTCATTCTGAACAGAAACACACTTCTCATTTAACACACTACCTATTTACAGATTATGTTGTCTTTTCCCTGTCACACTCCATAATACAGTCATTTATATTCTCCACTTTCCAGATAATTTTTAAATTCAGGTTTTAAATATGTAATATTGGTTTTTTAAAAAGCTCCTAACCAAGGACCACAGATATTGAAGTCTTGCAGCACTTATTTGTTGTATTTTTTATATTATTTTATTTATCCTTTGCTTATTTATACCTTTACCATCCAGTATTACAGTTAGCAACCCTGAATTTTCAATTCAAGAAATAATCCATTTGCCGTGCTGCCTAGCATCAGATAGAAAGCAATACCATGAAGAGGATTTGAAGCTTGAAGGAAGTAGATTGCATCAATTCCTCTCTTAGAATTCTTGGATATCTTCATCTCAAAACTCAAAGATAAATTCATTTTAGTCTCCATAATTCCTCAGATTTACAGGTTTCCAAAATCTCCAAGGGCTCTAAGTTATGAAACCACTTCAGCTAGCTAGAGGGTAAAACAAAGGAATACCTGCAACCATGAAAGAAATAATAGTTGCTCTGTTACATCTTTTACAGGACAGAACTATTGGAGTTTTTCTTTACCTTATTATTTCTTTGGTCATAAACAGAATATTGCCCTTGGTGGTGGGTTTTATTTTTTAAATTTATCACACAAGGCACGCATTCTGCTCTAGCCACAAATTACTGCAGGCAATTTACAAACTTATGAACAATAATAGAATTAAGAACAGAATAAAACAACAATGTAACTTTCCCACATATCAAGGAACAACCATAATTCTTATAAAACATTCACTGCCTAGGAAGAAAGAGGCACTGATGGGATACAGACCTCAGCTATTCTGTGGAGTTTATGTGAACACCTGGGACCTTGTTGTTTTACAATTGGCTCATTAAGACACAACTTCCTGAAGGATGGCTATTTCTGCTTCTCTTTCATACTCATCCTGAGGACACAGGGCCTCTTTGTTGCTGACATTCAGCACTTTTCCCCATAATCTTTTCCCCAAAACTACTATTATGTTTTTTGTCCTCTTTAGGAATTTCAAAAACAAATTTTCTACTAGGAATAGTATTATGATATTTATTTCCTAAACAATCACACAATATACGTGTATTTATACTGTAGACATATGTCCATGCTAAATTTAAAATACTATTTACTTTAGAGGTAAAAATAAAATATTATTCTAATACATTCTTTAAGTATATATTTAACAAAATATTACAGGCTGAACATCAACTAATATATATTAAAATTGAACACAAGATGAATTTGCAACAGACTGTTTTCCAAAAAACTCCATAAAGGTGAACATGTTTAATTTCCTCTCTACCATTTACCTTTCTAAATGAAATTCCTCCCTGTATTTCAGCAATATACAATGGGAAGCTATAGCTAAATGTAAAACCTAATTGTATGGTAAAGGCCAAGTTGCCCTTCACATGAACTGAGTCACATTAAAAGCAATGTAATATTGTAATATTACAATACAATATGCTTTAAGAAAGCTTATGACAAAGGATGTCAGTTAGCAAAGTTTTAATAAATTTATCATTACTAAAATACCTCAAAGACTCTGAGTCCTAAGTTTTTAATTAAAAAAGATATTTGTTTATTTATTGGCATCTACAGAGGTCATGCAATCAACAATATACAAATTTAGTTTAAAGCTTTGAATTTGAGTGTATATGTGTGTATATGAAATTGAATTGCATATTAAATGAGATTGGAAAGCATTTTTCAAGCTAAGCATAATTTTCGAGAGTAATCTGCCCCTATGCAATGTGCTACCTGTTCTAATTTGCTGATAAAACATGGACACTAACCTCACAATTGATTCAAAAGCTACAAGTGGCACAAAGAGTCATGGATAGATGCATTCTTGGAATTATTCGACAAGGTAGAAAGAATTGAATCAGAAATGGGCTGGTCATATGGCAAGAAGAACTGATGGCAGGTGGATGAAGGCACTTATAGAATGGATTCCACTTGATAAAAAGCATCTATGAAGGAGACTAGATTGAAACAAGATGGACCAATGAGATTAGCAAGTATTGCAGGGCCAATTGGCAAAAGAAAGCTCAGGACCATATTGGTTGGAAACATGGGGAAGTGGATAGTCAATGGCTAAATGATTATGGTCAGGATGATGATATATGTATATGTATGTGTGTGTGTGTGTGTGTGTGTGTGTGTGTGTGTGTGTGTGTGTGTATGTGTGTGTGTGTGTGTGTTAAAAAGATGTGCAGAATATAATATCTGAGATAATATATTGAATTAAGATAAAACCATAATAAAATCACCATAATATGGAGCTATAGAATTGCAATGTGATAGATGTTATAATTTGATATCTAAGGAAGCTAATCATCTAACTCAGGCCTGTCAAACTGCATAAGTACCATAAGGTCAAATTAGAAGAAATTGTTATTGTTGGACTTTTCCTGTGATAAGGAAGAGGAACAGGAAAAGCAGGACAAGAAAGGAAGTACATCCATGGGTTCCATCAGTGTGGAACCCAATAACTTCCCTCCCCTGAGACATATTCAGCAAGCCCTCAGGATTCCCTGCCTGCATTAATTGACACCAACTCAAGATTCTGAAATTCAGTTGCCCAGTCCCAGGCAGAGGCATGGTCTGAAGATACAAGAGCAGGGGCTGAATTCTACAGGTCAGTTAGTCTAGAGAAACAGGAGATTTAGTGTCTAATCAATAATGTGCCTCAGCTGTGCATTTGGCTGGGAATGTGATTTTTTTTAAAATTTAGTCTCTTTACTCCCTGATGGATGAAAAAAAATACCTAAACACTGAGAACAACTTTTATAACCTCAGTTCTGTAATTTTTATCTCATTGTAACTCTGGATTCCAATTTACTGGTCTTGTCATTTTCCTTAGATTTGTTGCATGACTCTTGGATTCCTGGTCTTGACCTGTGCCAAAATTATGGCATCCTTTATGGTTCCCTGTTTTAACATATTAATAAAAACTACCCAACTTTGTATATAATTGGACTGTGGCAGACATCCAGCTTGCTATCTTGTTGGCTAGTAGCCAATACAAAAAATTATAATACATAAAATTGTACTAGGAATGTAGGTATTTATTAGTGTCTTGGGTACCAGGATACATTAGAGAAATTTAATTATAGTGGATATGGTGATTCTACTCTGTATATAGTTTTATTACATTATAGGAATGCTACATTTAATCTTTTCCAGCTGCCATTAGAGAGGAGGAAAACTGTAAACTTACAGAAATTAGCAAGTGTATAAAAGAAAACATCAATCAAGGATTAAAACAAATTCTGTCATGATTACTGGGGCGGATTTAGCCAACACTTTGAACAGCAAAATTACAATTCAAAATGTCTTGATATGTTTGAACATTGGACCAAATTAAAGAGAATAGTGATGACTGTTGACAAATGTTAATGTCAGCAATGGAAGAGAAAAAAAAACAATTCAGGATTTGGAAGAAGTATCTGTGTGAGCGAGAATGAGCTAACAGTACTACTAAACCACTAGCTGATCTAGAGCAACTGATATGATGTCATAAATAAGAGCCATTGCAATCTTGGGTTGGCAGACGATACTTTGATTGTACTCTGCATTGGTTAGACAACACTTAACCAACGGGTGTATCATGTTATGGGCACACTTTAAAAAGGATATAGAAAAAGTGGAACTAGTTCAGATATGACCCCTCAGAGTGAAATGGGAAAGGAAGCTTTATAAGAAATGAGTGAAAGATTTATAGTTTTACTAGAAATCTACGGCCAATATAAAAGAAAAAATATCTAAATATCTACAAATATCTAAAAGGCTCTTGAGATCAACAGGGGACAAACCTGTTCTTTGCCTAAAGAAAGAAAAGGATAGATGAACTGCAAGATCCATTCTAACTCATAAATCCTATTGTATAAATAAAGAGATAACATAAATGCTTACAGTAACCCTTCCTGATTTGCTGCTTAATACAGAGAAACAGGACAGCATGTAATGAATTGTTTGACCTCATACTTAGATATTTGGACAGTATATAATAAATTGTTTGACCCTGCACTTAGATATTCAAAGCCTTTTTAGGAATATAGTGTATTTATTAAACATCATATTTAAAAGTTCTACAACTGCACAGGTTCACTGTATAAACAAGAATCCTGAAAACATCTTCCATATGCCCAACAACTTTTATTAAGGCATTCAAACCCTGTGCATCTCAACAATTCTTTCCTTCCTATCCAAGTTCCTCAATGTTTATTTGCTTCCAATTCTATAAAATTAAAACTTGGAAAACTCTTAAGCAACTGGAATTTGAATGTCACAGCCTAAACAATCTGGGAACCACCAAATTAGAAAGATGTTTTAAATAAAAAAAAACAGGGACAATTTTCAGAAAAAGTAAAACTGGAATTCAAGTAAATCACTGGAAGAAAATTCTGATTTCTGAATTAGGAAATAGACTCAGAAAGGCAATATTTTTTCTAGTAAGTTTGGGGAAGGAATGTTGGATTTTGGACTCTAATGTCAACTCCCTAAACTGAGCTCAGAAAGAAAGAAAAGAAAAAAAGAAAAGAAAGAAAGAGCTGATCTGTATTATTATGCTTTTCAACTCAACATCACATTGGGAAAAAATAGGTAGCCATTGTTTAGCAACCACAATTGGCACTGGTAACTCAGTCATTAAATGAAGTGTGCTTATGAACGTACCATGCTTATTAACTTATTTCAGCTTTCTTCTGTTTTATAGAACTATGAATTTCAAAAATTTAAAAATTGGTTGTAAAGTTACTTCAGTGTTTTTTCCTGTTCAGTGTTTGAGATATGATGTAGAGCAATGTTATCCTTTTCATGGCTTGTATTTTTTCTTTGTGCTGTAGTAGGTTGAATGGTCAGACACTTTTTGATAAAATATCCATTTAGTTGCAAGATGTTGTATAGGTAACCTGTTCACTTTTTCTGTGTTCTGGATAGCTGCAGTGCTCATCAGAATAATGTTCTTATACTGTTCCTCTTGTGAGAGATTGGGATGTTATTTTGGTAAGGGAGCACTTGGTTAATGTGGGTGGTTTTTTGACAGACTTCTGTTTCTAATTTACTGCCATTTCTTCTGCTGTTGAAGGTATCTATCAAGGATAGTGTGTTGCTGTTTTCTTTTTCCATTATAAATTTTGTCAATATTTGTCAATCAAACCAAAAATAGATAGTGAAATATAGGTTGATGAGGTCCATGTTTTAGGATATTTTGATGTTACTGTATTTGGCTTGGTATGCTTTTATCACAAGTTTCATGGATTCTTTTGCTAGTTCTGGATCCATAGATGTAAAAAGTATGGCAATGTCAAATGAAACCATGATCTCATCTTCTTCTGTTATTAGTTCTTTGATTTTCTTGAGGCACTATTGTAGAGATAAAATATTCACTCCCTTCTGTCCAAGCTTTTTTGTAAGTTCCTTAGATATACTGTAGGTTGGCATACCTGGTAATAATAACAATTGGATGAAGAGGAAAATTGGGCTTCTGAATTGTTAAGTGTCTGATCATTTGGAAAGTGGTTAACAGCTATTTTTTATTTGCTTTTCTTATTTCTTTTCTTAATATTTTTTCAAATATTAAGAATTGAAAGGAGATGGAGGGATGAGGTAGATGATTAAGGTAATATTTTCACTCATTAAAATTCCACTGAACTTCTGAAAAGAGGTCATTTCTCCCCAGTGATAGACAGACAGACAGACAGACAGACAGACAGACAGATAGATAGACAGATATCCCTTTCTCTCCCTTTCTCTCCCTCTCCCTCTGTTTCTCCCTCTGTCCCACTCTTTCTTTTGGTGATGGTGGTCAATATATGAACTAAAGCCTGTAGGGCCTATCTAATTTAGTTAATCTAAAAAGCTATGAAATTTGTTGGAAAGCTTTACATAAAGTTAATTCATTTTTATGATCATGATAAATACTGCTGTTTCCTTTTAATTTTGGCTATACAAAATCCACTGTAATATATAAAAATTCTAACAGAATTACCCTTATATATGAAGAGAAAAATAAAATAAAATAAATTAACAGTGTTCTTTGATTCTAGAATAATCAAACAATGTAATATTCAAGCCAAACTGCATTAACAATTTATGATGATCATTCTTAGTTAGTCTTAATAGAGACAGTCTGTATGAAGTGTCTGTTGCATAGTATTGGCAATAATCTCAAAGAGGTAATGACAATTCCATCATATGCTTTAAAAAAACAACAGATTAAAATTTCTTAAAATGATTTCTTGCTTCTTAAATAATAGCTCTTGGAAATACTGTATGCATTTATTATTGCTTTTCAATGTTCATTCAATTGTTTAATTTGTACATATCATTTCTTGTTATAATTAAAATAAAGCATTTCTTTTGAGCTTTTCTACTAATTCTAAGTGCATGAACCACTTAAATATAAAAAATGGTATGAATTTTTAGAATTCAATTCAATACTATTCACATTCTAACTAATATTCTTAGCATTAGTTATAAATATTAATTGCTTCTATTCTGACACCCAACTAAAACCAAAAAAGGAAAGACTAAAATCGGACATGATTACAAATGTTTTTATAACTTCCAGTAAACCTACAATCTATACTTTGGTTCAATATCCTTTTATGGATAAAATGCAATTCTGTAAAAGACAAAGAATACACATTTAAAGTAGAAAAATTCATAAGTTGGATTTGTTTTTCTCAAAACAATGCAATATTATTCACTTTTGGAACATTTTTTATAGAGAATCACAAAGAGATCATAAGACTAAGTGACATCCATTAAATGACGCTGAATTTAAAGTAGGCTTAAATCCACAATGACAACCTCAGCGACATTATTACTTCATTATAAACTAATATTTTCTGGACAACCATTCTGAAATGTCAGTGATACTTAGCACATATTTGTCTTAAAATACCAACAGCAAATTTTGTTAACCTAGATGCTATTTTCTACTTACTGAAGTTAGCAGACAAAGTTCATAGTCTATGATATTAGACATCGACTAATAAACAGTCATATATCATTTGAAAATAAAGTATTGAAAATTGGTATTAAAGCCTAAAGACATTTGTAGGCTTATATTTTAACAACTTTTAGGCTTGATAGATAACTCAGTGTGGCAGGACTTCAAAGTCTTGTTACATTTTATACTAAAAATTCTACTTTCTCAAGCAAATAGTACTTAAGCTATTCTCTGATATCTCTGAAGAAAACAATACATATAATCTCGATGACAATTAAATATTTGGCTACTATAATACCTTTTTATTCTATTTGAAAATGGCATGTAGCTATGTATGTGTTTGTATTTTACTTAATGTTTTTCAAAGTTGAAGTTTTATTCTTACCAGCCTTTAATAGTATTTGACATTAATAGCTGTAGTTGTGAAATTTCTGAGTTAATCTTTGTATTGTAATATTGTTATGAAATAAATTTACAAACACAAAAATTCATTGCACAACTCAACTAAGCACTTAAATAAATCTTATGAACAAATAGAAAATGATACCATTATGAAAACTCAAAATTAATCTAACTTTCCCAGCATACATTTTCTAGCAAGAATCATTATAATATTCTCCATTCTAAACCACATTAATATTATAATAAGAAAAGTCATTCCACCTAACTCCTCATGTACTACTACAACAACAACAATAATAATGGAACACAACATGCCAGATATCACAAATCACAGTTGTTGAAAACCAAAACGTACAATTTATTGATATTGCTATACCAGGAGACATCAGATTTGAAGAAAAAGAACTGGAAAAAATCATGAAATATCATGACCTGGCCACCGAAACTACAGGATTATGGATGAAACATGTAACAGTGACACCCATTGTCATCGGGGCACTTGGTACGATGTCCAAGAATTTTGCAAAAGACATCAAGAAGCTGCAGCTTCCTGCTGTAGCACCAGTGGAGCTGCAAAAGAATGAGTTGCTTGGAACAACATACATTTTAAGAAGATACTTGGTTGATACCTAGGATGCTAGCAGAAACCTGTGTCAAACATCAGAGCCAGTCAATGATAATAATAAGAATCACATAACTCACCAGATAACTCCACTAATGATAGTTCTGTAATAAATCTTGCCATATGTGGAAACCTAACTGAAATGATTACCTTTCTTTTTCATTTGTCAGCTACACATCTACAGCCTGTCCACAAGACTGCTCTTGGCTTTTTATTTTATAGCCATGTTACCTTTAGTACTTTTCAAAACATAAATTTAAATTGCTGTGATACCAGTACTCTTAACAAAAACTTCATCTGTATCCATATCTACTTGCACACTGAATCACTTTTTGTCTGCTTTTGCATGAATTGATTGTTTCTGCCCCCACTTTTCTTTCCCTTCCCTTCCCCCCCTCTTCTAGATATGTGCAGAACCAAGAAAGTAGTTCATACAAAATTCATACAGAATTCTTCAGTAACAGAGCAAATCTGAATCTAAACATTCCTTTAGGTTCATTTAGGATTTGGTAATTCTGAGGGATAAGGAGGCAGTTTGAAAAAAAACTGATTCTTTCTATTTATGTTTAAAGTGCTGTGTATTTGAAGATAAGGGATTCAAAGTCTGAACACTTGAAAGCACTCTAAAATACTAGGTTTTCTTTTAAAAATTATAGTGATGTTTGAATGAAAGTTCTGCTGGCAATGCTTTGATCTATATATTATTCAGTTACTCATAAGTTACTCATATGCTAAGCTATCCAAGCTTAGCATAATAACTAATAAAATAAATAATCCTCTTAGAAAATATCAGTTTTGCCTTAAGCTCATCAGAATATAATTAAAATTCTCATCTCAAGTGCCAAACTGTTCTGGGGCAGGTTTGTATATGTAAAAATATGTATAGATAGCCCTAATAGCCAGTCTAATTTCAAGGCAACATTTTATCAATGGTGAGTTACGAATCAGGGTTTTTTCCATGATAAACATGATAGAATATACACAAGTTTTGTGTTGTTTGATAGCAATTGCTTTTAGCAATATAAATAATTCTAAACAGTTTCTTCTACATAAAAATACAGCCAGTTTCTTATGGTTAGTAGGGAGGTTATTAAATAGCAATTGTTTTAAGACACCTGAATTCCCATCATTTACAATGGAGAGTTGGATAAAAGCAATATATTCCAGTGGTGAGTATCTGAAGAATAATTATAGTCTGAGTGCAGAATTGGACAGCTAAAGTTAATATTTAGCTATATTACCACATGTTGTGGTGATATGGTGAAACATTAATGCATTTGATGCAGTTAAATGATTCTACAACATCCTAAACTATGACTGGGAACACAGCAGACATATCAAGACCAAAGATCAGAAAATTCTGTTCAAGCTTTGCTGCATCTGTTGATCTTTGGCAAGTGTCATTTCAAAGGTCATTTGTGTCCAAGGAAACCGCCAGTAAAATATATGTATGTAATTTTAAAATGGCTACAATTTACACAGTGAGGCTAGAATATAGCTCTTCCGGTACAGGAGACAGTAATGTGTGGCTTTTATTGCTTTGCCACGATCATTTGTCAATCTTCATTTTTCTAGTGCACTAATGCATGCATTGATGAAATCGTACCATAAACCAAAGGACACAGGAAAAAATGGTATAAATATACCAATACATAGAGGTTCTAAAAGCAGAGGGGACAAGTTAAAGCTATTTTCACTTCTTCAAATCAAGAAACAGGCATAGCTTCCCACTTTTAATAATATGTTTACAAATATAAACATTATTAAGTCAAAATGAAATCTAATTTTCTAAAATATTCATTTGATTGGATAGTTAAAAGAAAAAAACGATCACTTTATATTGTGAAGACTTTCTCTTCTTTTTCATACTCAAAACTATAGAAAAAGAGTACATTTTAAGGGAAGCCCTCCTGGTCTACCTCTTAGTACTTAATACCAGGCAACACAGTATCAACAGTAGAGATCTAGGTTCTATACAGGGGTGGGATTCTACTGGTTTGCATCGGTTCTATAGAACCAATTGTTAATGTTACTGGTAGTTCTAAGAACTGGTAAAATGGACTCCTGGCTGGCCCTGCCCCTCTCCGCTGTTCCTCCACACCAAAAAATGGTTTTTTTACTGCACATGTGTGACATTTTTCGCACATGCATGACAATCACTGTCCCCCACCCACCCCTCCCCTCATGGCCCAGTTATTCATTATTGTACATGCATGACATTGTATCATGCACAACAATCGGGGATGGCATTCTCCCCTGCCACCAGCCCTGCTCTGCAGTTCCCAGCTCAGTCAACCATTATTGTGCATGTGTGACATTGCGCACATGCGTGATAATAGCTGACTGCCTTCTCCCCTGCCCGCCCCACCCCACCCCTACTTATTGCACATGTGCAATACCTACAAACATTTTCCTGCCCAGCACCATTGCTCCCACCAGCAGCAGCCAGCCAGCCAGACAGACAGACAGGAAACCATCGCTGCCTGCCTTCTGCTGCCTTGCTGGGTGAGTGAAGACAAGCCGCAAGCTCAGGGTGCCATCGACGCTAGTCGCCCTCACCCAGGCGGCCTGCCTTCTAGGCCCTGCCTTGCCCAGCCTGCCTCCCAGCCTTGCCTGGGCTGCCTCCCATGGCAGCTGCCATTAAAGAAGAAGCAAGCTACCACCACCACTAACCACCCTCACCTGCCCGGCCTGCCTCCCAGTCCTGCCTGGACCACCTGCCTATCTGCCTTGCCCAGACCACCTGATTTGCCCAGACTGCCTCCCCTGGCATCCAAAGATGCAGATCAGTAAGTATGACCTCCTCCAACCTGGTTGCCTACCTCCCGCCACCAGCCCCGGCCGAGTGCTGACTCCCAGGCTGCCCTCCGCCCTCACTGATACTCCCTGCCTTGCCCACTGCAATCTTCCCTCACCCACAGCCCTCCATTGTTGCTGCCTTGTCTTCCTGATTGGTGAGTGAGGAGGCAAAGGCAGCAAGCCCCATTGGTCGCCTACCTTCTCCTGCTCCTGCCGTTGCCAGCCCAGTCAAGTGCTGACCTGTAGCTCCCCATAGCTGCCCAGGCCTCGCTTTGCCCTCCCCGTAGCTCCTCGTAGCTGCCTGGGCCTCACCCTGCCCTCTCCAGGACTCCCCAGGCTTTGGAAACTGGCAAAAAACAGAAAACCTCAGTCACAAGACTGTGTGGGATGTTGTAACTGGTCATAAGTATGTGTGCGTGTGCGTGTCTATGCGTGCATTGCTGTCAAAACACCAAAAACAGGTCAAGTACCTCTGTGGAGGTCAGTCATAAATTAAAATACTTGCTAAGCAACTGGCCATTAAGCGAGGACCACTTACATTTGGTTTGCCAGTCACATGGCCACATGGCCAGGCCCACCCCAGTCACATGACCACCTAGCCACGCCCAGTCAGCAAGCCACCCCCACACAGTCACATGACCACCAAGCCACACCCACAAATTAGGCCATGCCCACAGAACCCGTTGTTAAGGAATTTGAATCCCACCCCTGGTTCTATAATATCTCAAGACTTAAAATGAACACCTCACATCAAAAACATCACCAAAAAAGCACAACAAAGAATGCTCTTCCTATGCCAACTCAGAAAGCTTAGACTGCCCAAGGAGCTGCTGATACAGTTCTACAGAGGAATTATTGAGTCTGTCATCTGCACCTCTATAACTGTCTGGTTTGGCACTGCAACCAAACAAGGCAGACGCAGATTTTAACGGATAATTATAACTGCAGAAAAAAAACAGTTGCTACCAGCCCACCTTCCACTGAGGACCTGTATACTGCAAGAGCCAGAATGAGGGCTGTGAAAATATCCACAGACCCTTCACATTCTGGACATAAATAGTTTCAACTTCTTTCCTGAAGACAACAGTAAAGAGCATTGCATGCCAAAACAACCAGACACAAGGACAGTTCCCCCCCCACATGCCATCACTCTAAACAGCTAATCCCCACATCCAGAGATGATATTCAGCAGGTTCTGACCAGTTCTGGAGAACCAGTAGCAGAAATTTTGAGTAGTCAGAGAACTGGCAAATATCACCTCTGACTGAAAATTTTACAGTATCCTTCCCCTGCCATGCCCACAAAGCCACACCCACAGAAATGGTAGTAAAAAAAAAATTGAATCCCGCTACTGGCCACAACACTGTCAAACTACACAGTAGGGCTGTATTACTGTTATTCTTCTCATCTTTCCTATTACCTATTTCCTTATACTCTTATGACTATAACTTGTATCTTGCTTGTATCTTACAATTTATATTAATTGTTTTATTTAATATCCTAGTATGATTTATGTTGATTGCTTATTTAGTATCCTATGACTATCACTAAGTGTTGTATCTTATTATTCCCGATGACTGTATATTATGATGATCATGATTTATTATTGAGAGCTTATGCACACTTGGCTAATAAAGAATTCTATTCTATTCTATTCCTCTAAAATAGAAGTTGAAAAACATATAAAAAGAAATCAATATGTGGTATACATATGGATATGCAATACAGCATTTATATAAAATTCCTATAGAGTTTGGTTTTACATAGGACTATTTTATTTGTTTACCACATTTTTAAACTAGTAAAATTTCCTGGATGGTACATGATGAAATTAAGTCATAAACCTATCATATTAACAAATAGAAATGACCAAATAACATGTAATAAAAGTAGCAGCAAAGTAAAATGACTAATTATACGTTTATAACAACTAGAAGATACAGAAGACTATGTTTCAGATAAAAGTCAGAATTTATGGATTAAAATGCTTTGAACTGGCCCAGAAACAATCTGGCAATTACTGAGAACGTCGTAATATAATTTTAGCAACCAGTTCCAATTAATTAATAGCTAATCCCTCTATATCTGACTAACAGAAATTTCTGGATAGTTTTTCAACGGACAGGTTGATTTATAATCCAGATGATGAATACATAGTATAAGAACATCTTTGTCCAGATAGGTCAATAGCTGGCACATTATACTGCTCTGAAAAGCTACTTCTAACTAATAAAGCCATATGTGAGTTTAAATGATAGTGATCCTTTTACGAATACCTTTAAACTGTTCAATACTTTAGAGCATGAATGAACAACTGCAGTTACATCTGCAATGTTGCTTCAGCATTCTATTTCTGGTCTATAGGCCCCAGATTAGGTTTAGCTGATATCTTTAGACTTTTTTTCTCTGCATTTTGGTGGTGTTTTTAGGCACAAAATGCCTAAAAAAAATATCCCCATTCATACTTAGCTTGAGGGAAGGGCTGCTTAGGAGAGGAAATGGACATTTATATGTCTCATATATCAACCAGTACTTTAATGGTATCACTGACAAATGTGACAAGAGACTCCCAGCAGCATCAAAATAAACATTTATATCCATCAGATGCCCATATTGGACTATTTTTTCTTAGTGCTTCATCATCCAGAGGATTTTTTAAAAGCAGCTGTTATTCTAAAACAGAACAGAGAATGTTCTCAAAATGACATTGGATGTTCTGAGAATTTTGACATTTTTCAGTTGCTAGTTTTACCAAGCAGAATACCAAATCCACAATATATCATGCTTCATTTGTGGGACATGAATTTGTTTGGATTTTCACTAGGAGTCATAGTTAATTTTTGCCTTGTAGGAAATGCAGATGCATCAAATCCTTTCGATAAGTCTTATAGAATTGAAGATTATCCCCTAAATTAATGTGCAGATTCACTGAGGGGCTGCACTTATTTCTGGAGTTAAAAATATCTAAAACTGTCATGTTTAAAGAATATGTTTTTCTTCATATAATTGTTGAGCTATAGAGGGTGACATTTCCAGAAGTTTGTGGTTGAAAGGCAAGGGTTTAAATCTGTCTTGGGCATTGCATTCCTGAGGAAAATTGGAGTACATATGCCTTAAATTCAATTTTAAAATATTCCAACATAGATGAAAACTACAGAATTAAATCAATATAATTTATAAAATATGATGGTGCAGCATATGGCAACTTTCCCAAATCCTGAGTTTTCCATGTGTATTAAATTACAACATACTGTACATATCTCCATGTAATTTCCAAGATGTCATCCGTAGAATACCAAGCAAGTCTGTGGTTGCAACATTAGAGTCTTGGGGAAAAAAATACAAAAACATTCTTCCTATACACAGCACTGCAGCAAATTAACTAGAGATTTTGCCAAGGACTGTAACTTATTTTCTAGTTCCAAACAGAAATTTGCTTAATCGTAATACCTAGATTTCCATCAATCAAATCCTGTTTCATAAAATACTGCAGAAAGTATATAAATCTGCAAATAGCTTCTAAATAGATTTTTTTATTTAAAGCCACTAGTTTAATCCAGGTGCTCAAATTAATTTCAATAGCAGCGGCAAAAAACAGAGCAGACAAGCCCAAAGAAATCCCAATATATTTAGACCAATTCCCCCCAAAATGGACAAATCTGCATTGTAAATATTAGACTCTTCTATTATTCTCGTTCACCAGTCTTTGGCTTATTAAGACTTTCATCCTAGATATATTCATTTTTGATACACATTTATCTTGGTTAAGTATATACTGCTAAAGCAACACAGAGAAAAGGATGGGTGACTTTTGAAAGAATTTTTCAATAATGACAGCCATCTTCCATAATGGAAAAGAATGCATAATCGGTAAGATAGGGAGACCTACATTTCAGATTCACATTTTCCCTTAACTGCATGTTTCACAGAGCTGCTGTACCCGTGTGTATACACTTTCCTCTCAGAGAAAGAAAAATACATAAATATATAATGAAAATGCTTACAATTGCTGATCTAATTCTCATCCAGTCAAAGAGGTCTATCCAATTGTATAGTACAATTAAAAAACACAGGAAAATATCGGCAGGATGTTTTTACTAGATTTGCTGATTCAAATGTAATTTTTGAGTGAAATGCTAAAAAAAAATCACTGATAATAAACTACATGTTTTCCAAAAGATTACAAGTTTGATTTATTTTTTAAAATCTTTAATATTAAATTAAAATAATAATAGGTGAGGAGGCTAAAAGATGTTACTGACCCATAGACAGAGCATCATTATATGAATAACAAACTTGCTTCCAGAGTCCCAATCCTTCTTTCCTACTAGCCACATTTTACTCCAACCTTGGATAGATAGATTTTGTAGAATTTGTTTCTTACCCTTACATGTGAACAGAGGTAAGAAGCAAATGGGAAAAGCAAAAGAAACAAGGTATGTGTCCAGAATAAAAAAATGTATTTCTATTAAACTCCATTTATTTCTATTGTCTGTAAACAAATTTCTCTCTCATCTATACATCTGTACATCTCCACTGTGTAGACGTAAACTAATACTATTTGCATTAATGAATGCAAAAATAAATCAGCAGTTCTGTTCAGAAGATGAAGAACATAAAAAACACTGCAAGCTACATAAATTTCTTAGGCCCAAAACTGTGGATCCATGTGTAGGAAACATGAGGCAAGGAAGCTGAAATTGCATAAAGACTAATATGATTTTTTTTCTTTGACTTGAATGTGGTAATCATGGCTTCTTCAGATCTATGTTGATATGACAACACCAAAGTCCAAAATCCCTTATGAAATTTCCCAATGGGGAGCACAGAATCCAATTTTTTAGACTGCACTAATCTGTTTGAATGTGATATCCAATGCCAACAGTTGTACAGAATGTACAGATGTACAAAAAAGTACCTACTACAGCATAGAAAAGAATGAGATTATAATATAAATAGCATTGGGAAAACAAAATAATATTGTTAATAATAATGAAAAACACACCCTGCCTATTTACTTACTTTAGTGCAAATATGTAAAATTAGCCTATAACTAACAGCTAATTTCTTCATAAAGCAAAGTGATAAGATTGGACTGGTAATACAAAACCATGTACCAGGCCTAATTTATATGACTGAAGATTCCTGGTTTTACAATGAAAGCAATTCAACACTCATGATGGCTCCCTTTACTGCCAACTTCTCCTGATTTATTTCGATAATCTAGTTATTTATGGCAATATTTTCTTTACCCTGGGTAGAAACCTTTGTAGTTCTTTCAAATCTGTTTCAGTGAAAACTTTATTTTATATTATAAATCAACATCGATCTGCTACACTTTGATATTTTATACCTTACGTTGGGTTTTTTCCCAGATTTGGTGCATTTGTTTCTTCTTTCTTGTTGGGCTTGATCTGTAATAACAGATCATGATTTCTTTGTTTTCTATCTCTGCATATTTGTGACAGATAAACAACTTCCAAAGGAGTGTGGTGGCTAGTAGAGTTAGGACCTTGGACTGACAATCACCAGCCTTGCATTCAAGACCTGGTTGCTACCACATGACTGGGTGAGCTACTGTCACTTGCTCCAGCTCCTGCCAAACCAGAAGGTTGAAAGACAGGTGAATATGAGTAGATAGATGGGCACCACTTTGGTGGGCAACTTAACAGGGATATGAAAGGAGTCCCCAACTGGGCATCCCCGAGGCAATGGTGATGACACCAGCTAATCCTTTCCACTCAGAAGTGCTTCAGTGCTCCTGGCACGAATGTAGTAGTAACATCTTTCCTTCCAATAGTTCTCCATTTACTGTTTCTGGTCACCCCAAAGTCCTGATTCCCATGACCCATTTATCACCAGACATCAGGAACTCCAGTACCTAATATGACTGATCTGGGTGATGACCAAGGCGGTATGGGTTTCTGTAAATTATGTCTCACTGTATTTTTTTTTATGGGAGAGACACTCTTTGTTTGACTCTTCAGATGAGACCTGTCCACTATAGTTGAACTTCAAGGTTCAACCATCTTCCTCAGAGCACACAAGCCCCACATAGAAACATAGAAACTGATTACAGAAAAAGACCCAATAGTCTATTGAGTTTGCAGTTTGAGTAGTTTCTAATTTCTTTCTAATTTCTTTTTTCATATTTTATATTTCATTTATTATTTAATTATTTATAATTTTGTCAGATGATAGACATGTATTTATCCCAACTCAGTACCTCTGCTGGAAATTGGTTTCAAGCTTGGTTGGTTACACATCAAAGTATTATTATATCTCAGATTTTTTTATATATATAACTCAAGGTGGAGAACATATCTAATATTCTTGCCATAATAATAAATCTATGAAATATGCTGGGCTTAAAGAGAGTGACTGGCCCCAAATCACCCAACTGCTTTTTGTGCCCAAGGTAAGCCTACAACTCAAAGATTCCTGGTTTCCAGGCTAGCTCATTTAGCACTACACCAACTAGTTGTCTTACATTAAGCTTATAATGAAAACTTGAAATTAAACTGCTATTTAAAAATGCAAGGGTTTTGGCTAAGAAATGGAGAGCTTTAAAACAGTCTGTTTCTCCAGAGAATCCTTTAGAGTAATTTTTTTGCCATTATAATACTTTCTATATCTACCTCCATTGTTTTTGTGTCATGATGAACATAGCTGTTCAAAATGTGTGTTGGCAACCAACATTAATTATTGTCCTCTTCAGCACTGCATTTACAAATTCATTCTTTCTTTCTTCATCACACCCGAGCACTGCAGTTATTAGAATGAAGTATTTTCTCAAGAAAATGATTGTTTTCAAATTTGCCTTTACACCAATTGTCTTATTAGGTACATTCTGAAAGTCATTTAATTTTGATAAAAAAACAACAACTCTTCTTCCAGCTGAAATACATGATTAACCAAAAATAGTTTCATGGATTACTTTCATCTATGACTTTTTTCCATTTAAAAGGTATAGAACCAAAGAAATACAAGAAATGTCAAAATAGGATTTCCAGCGGATGTTGTAATGGGATCAGTTCACAGAGAGTGCAACTCTGCACTTCTGTGCAAAGTTCTCCCCATTGGTGAGTTCTGAAAAGAGTCAAAGCCACCTTGTAGGGGGATGATGCAAAGAGGGGCACCCTATGAGGTTGTGGGGAGTTGCACCTCCCCTGCTTGACCCAGGGCTTTCTTTTCTCTCTCAGCCACAACACGGGGAAGAGTCAGCCCAACATGGCTGTCATGGCTGAAGTTGGGGCAGCCAAGGAACAAATAAGACTGGTGCTGGAGTAGAGATAGTGAACAGTGTCTGGAACTGGGTGAGAGAATTCTCTTTTTACCCAAACTTAACCCCAAAAGGAAAAATCCAGAATTTTTGGCTCAAAACTACTTAATAGAGCAAGTGGAAACTTAGAGAGAAAGATACAGATTGGAAAGAAAAGATTAAGGGAAGAAAAATAAAAAAACTTTTAAAAATACTTTCCAATTGGAAAATTGGGTTTTTAAATTTGGAAGGCGTTGTTTTGGGAAGGCATTTTAAAATGCTGGAACTATTTACTTAAACAGTTAACCATGCTTTTATAAATTGAATTAAAATTAAATTGGACTAGACAGGTTTGATTTTGTGACAACATTGGAATTTAAAGCTATGAGTGCTACCCTGCTGATGAAGGGAAATACAACATATATTTACAAGTCTGGCAAGAGTTTTGATATGGATAAACAATATTTGTGAAGATATTTACTGAGTTATATGCATATACCCTATGACTACCAGAGATTTAATTGTGTGAACAAGGAAAATGTCTAATTAAAGTGACCCCTGAATGTTATGATACAGGATTGAATTTATAAAGGAGAGTTAAAGAGATTTTGAACAACTTCCTGGATTACTTAAAGGGAACTGATTTTGAAAAGCAACCTTAGACTTGACTATATGATTCCTAGACTACTGGATAAGGGTGGGATCTATTAAAATAAGACAAGATGCTCCATCAGGGGGAAATGAGTGGAACTTGGGAATGCATGGCATCAATGTATCAAAGCATGAGGGACATTATAATCACAAGGAGATCAAGGAAATGATACATGGCATAGATGGAAACAATGGAACTAGTCAGATAGCCTTCTGATGGGAGCAAAAATATATAGAAAATTCTAACTTTTTCAGAGCAGATCTCTTTATATTAATTCAAATTAAAAAGATATATGGAGAAACTAAAAGCAAGTATTTACTCTTTCTTATCCAAACGAAGAACATACTGTATGTGGATAAGCAAAGTATTGATTTTAGAAAGCGGCATGTACTATAGTAATGATGGGAATTTTAGTTATTCTGTCATCCATTGAGGGACCAATTCTACCAAGCACACTGCTTCTGGGAAATTCTTATATGTCTTCCTGATGTCTTTCTGCTTCGGAAGTGGAGAAAAACACAAATTGTCAGCATGCTTGACTTATATTGACGAGTACAAAAAACATGTTAAATGAGGTGGAAATAATAGAGAGATTGAGGGAATGTGATGAGTAATGTTGAGTTTTTAAGCCTTCATAATTTATGAAGTGAATACTCAGACACATATTTTGAGCTTTAACAAAGTAGATTTTATTGAACTCAGAGCACCTATAAATAGAATTCATGGTATGTGGAATATGAAAATCTTCAAGAAGTTAGGTTTGGTGTTACATTTAAAAACTATGATGAGTCATGTGCGAAAGGGGTAGGAAGCATTTATTATGATATTGTACCCACCATCTTACTGTATATATCAAACTATGCAAGATGTTGGATACAATACCATGGTTGATCCCCCTCCTCTCTATCATCTATCCTCTCTCTCTCTCTCTTCTCTCTTTCTCTCTCTCTCTCATCTTCTTGTGTGTGTGTATGTGTGTATGAATACACACACACACACACATATCACATAACATTGAAATACTAGATATGAAGAAAACAAAAATAAATAAATTTAAACTAAAAGGAATATAAAAGAAGTAGAATATTACTGTTCAATGGAAATAATAAAATATTAATAGGTAAAAGAAGTATTTAATCTTCATTTTTCCTTGGATCTCTAAACGGTATTTATAATTTTCTGAATCCAGTTTATTTGCTTTTTCATATATAACTAGAATCTATTCCAAGGACACAATTGGGAGGTGTAGTTCATTTTCTAAATGTTATCCTTGACACCAAAACACAATAGTAAATATGAGTCCCTTTGGGAATAGGCTTACCAACCAAAGAATTTCAGACCCAATTTTGAATTCTAATACAGACAAAATTAAAAATTATGCGTAGTTTTGTCTTTTGTAGTTAAAGCCTTTATATAATCTGTATTTATTGGATTTACACTATATGCCACCTACCATATAGACTCAATAGCTTATAATAAGCTCCAAAATTACAATAGCCATTATGAAATTAAAAGGCCTATAAATATAACAAATCCATAATTAAAACACTCATAAATGTCCATTGTACCATGATGATAAATTATATAATAAGAACAAAATGTCCATTGCAGTAACATAAATAAAATGCCTATTGTGCAAAAACTAAAAATAAGTCGATAGGCAGAATAAAACTGGGCTGGGTCAGTAGCCTATCGGGAATGATTTAATTTTTATTCTTGCATGGAGCAAGGAGTGATCCTCAGCATCATAAAGGACCCTTTCCATCTTTATAATTCCATGTTTCTGTATAGATATCCCAGAGAAAAGGATGTGATTTTCTTCAAATGTTTGTAAAGTAGCATCAACAGAATGTAATGCAAGTGCAAAGCTAACAATAGTTTATGTCTTTATTCAAGAACTTGAACATTTCAGGAATCAGGGAACATGTTCACAAGACAGATGTGCAATCCATTGATCTGAAATTATTATGATGCTTAAGAGTATGAAATGCAAAAGCATCCTCTGCTACAATAACTGCATCATCTGATTTGTGGTCTGGTTTTATAAAAATAAACTGTCAATTTTCTAGATGAGTTATTTCTTCACTTGGCTTTCTTGTGCTTTTCTGAGTCCACATGAAATTGTAAATCAATAAAAATATTATTTGCCATGGAGCAAAATATATCAGCTCTACTTATGAAATACTCATCTTTTCTCTCAACTAGTTAAAAATATGGATATTTTATGTTTAATTCTGCAATGAATCTGCAGTTTGTGACATTATGGAGGAAGAGGGTAGAAAAAAATTGTTTCATTTATGAATTACAAGTTTCTGCACCCCAAGACTGGCCTTTTCTGTTTACAAATATTTATCCATGTGTCAGGGGTGGGATTCAAATTTCTTAATAACCAGTTCTGTGGGTGTGGCCTAATTTGTGGGTGAGGCTTGTTGGTCATGTGATTGGGTGGGCATGGCTTGTATGTAAATATTATAAATATTGATGTAAATATTGATATTTTTTTTATAAAAAAGAACAACTGTTACCCAAAAGCAGGCAAAGCAGGCAGGCAGATTGAGTTGCTCACAGAATCATTAACTTAGAGATATATCTATCTGTCATCAGCTACCTGAGTCTGCACTGAAAAGCTTCAGTTCTAAGGAAGGTTTGGCTCTGCTTTTAGATTAGCTAGAAAGCAAGGAATCCAAGGATTTCCTGCTTTCTAGCTAATCTAAATCTCCCGGCAGAGCAGAACAGCTGATGGTCAGGGGAAAAAAAAAGGAAAAATAGTAACTTACCAAACCAGGCAAGTTGGATGGCTTGCATGTCAGGTAAGGAGTGAGTGGGCGAGGAGAGGAGGGGCCAGCCAGTGGAGCAATTTGCCCGTTCTCTGAACTGGGGACAATAGTGTGTGCAGCGTTTGCAAGAAATCATCAGCTGTGCCACCTGGACAGCTGACAAGCACTGCGCTCAGGTGTGCAGCCTTTGAAAATCCTCGTTTCCTGCTTCTTCAACCTCAACTGTGCTGTGCAAAGCAGCTGAGGAGGGAAAAGCAGGGAATAAAGGACAACCTAGAGCCTGGACAGGTGGGTGGGCCAACACCGAACCAGTTCAGTGTCAGCTGCTCTTCACAGCTACAGGTTCTATAGAACCGGGCTGAACCAGTAGCATCCCACCCCTGCCATGCATGCAGAGAAGAGCAACAAAGATAATTAAGATGCTGAACGCTAAAATATATGAAGAATGATTGCAGGAATTAGGTATGTTTAATGAAAAGAAAGAATAGCATGATAGCATGATAGCAGTGTTACAATATCTAAGATGCTGCCACAAAGAAGAGGGGGTCAACCTATTCTCCAAACCACCTGAAGGTAGGACAAGTAGCAATGGATGGAACCAATCAAGGAGAGAACTAAGCTAGAACTAAGGACAAATTTCCTGATCGTTAAACATTAATCACTGGAACGACTTGCCTCCAGAAGTTGAGGGTGTGCCAATACTGGAGGTTTTAAAGAAGAAACTGGACAATCATTTGTCTGAAATGGTGTAGGGTTTTGGATTAGAAGACATCGAAGGTTCCCTCCAACCCTATTATTCTAATATTGATTAGTCATTCCCAAAAATCTCAAATCTGAACCTAATCTTATTTATCTAACCTGCTTTGTAAGTTAGATACAGCATCATCTCTATTTATTTATAAATAGCACATAATTAGCATATAAATGTCCTTCCTGCATTGGTGAGGGAACATGAGAAATAAAATATCTTTCTCAGGGACTTGAATACTTTATGATTGCAAGGTAGAATATAAATGTCACCAAAAATGTGCTACCATAGTATTATTTATAAAAGAATAGTCATTGAATAGCATGCTTTTGTATGTAATTTGTGATAGGATCACTTTCATTAAATTCAAAGCCTGAACAAAACAAGAAAAAGTGGCCATGGGTTAAATGCTATCACAAACATGACCAGAGATAATTATGGATTTATTTTCAATTGAGATACCTGTATTATTATCGTGCAGCGTAGTACATCATCAGGTACTTTTTCATGATAGTGATTTAATGCTTCTAAATTACAGTGCAGACCAGAATTTAAGATTTCAGTTAGGCATTAAAAATGGCAATTGCAGAAACATTGTGATATATGTCAGGTATTACAAACTCTCTATTATGGGTTAAAACAGCACAGTGGCACAGCTTTTCTAAAGCTTTCATCCACCCACTCCCTTCTATCTGGAAGTGAATAGCCCATGCTGCTTCCATTACATTTGTATATTAATAACAGGATCACAAAATTTAAAATACATTATAATATTCAAAATGATACCAGCTGAATGGTAGGTTATTTGCTATTATAAAACACAACAGGGGAGATTTTTAAAAATTAAAGAGAGGGAAGGTTAGATGTTTTTAGTTATTAACAAAGATCCTGATTAGCAAAGATACTGTATGATATATACCGCATGATATATATGGAGCTGACCTATATGCTGACTTTTACCACTTTCTGCCAAGTGTGTGAAACAATTCAATGAAAAAGAGACAGATAGGGGGAAGCACACATACAAAAGAATACCAATGTCTTGGCATTTATTTTAAAATCCCAGGTCCTCACATATCCTGCTTTACTGTTTGTTTGCAAATGCTTAATTTAGCTCTTAGAAAATGATAATAAAAACACTCAAACACTCATTCAATTTAGAACCACTGTCCAGTTTAGAAAAATGTAAGAAAATTATTGTGTGGTCTTAATAAAAATGGGCATATGACCTGTTTTCAAACTGACCTTCATGTTTGCTGTTAAAGCATTTAAGTAGATAACATTTCTGATTTTAACATTAATGGACCAGAAATAGATGTTGTATTGAATGCATCAAGGACAACTTAGTGACTAAGAGACATTGTTTGTATGATTCAAAGCACACACACACACACACACACACACATACTCCTGAATTTACTGGAGATATATATATCAATTCCGTAGCCAAGACACTCATCTCCAGAACAAAATGCTTAGCCGATGAACAACACCAAAAAACCGAACTACACACTCTCACCAACGTACTTGCAGCCAATGGATTCCAAAGAAAGAAGATTACCCACCTAATCCAAAAAGAAACCCCAACCAAAATCCAAGACAGAGAACAAGAAAACAGCATAGCCCTCCTCCCATATAAAAAAGGCACTACAGACAAAATTAGCAAGATCCTCCAAAAACACAACATCAAAACAGCATTCTGCACAAACAGAAAAATATCCACCATCCTAAGAAACCCCAAAGACGAAATCGAATTAGAAAACCAAGGAGTATATGAAATCCCCTGCACTGCCTGCCCTACCACATACATTGGACAAACTAACAGAAGAATAAGTGCACGCATTGAAGAACATAAGAACTCAATCAAAAAAGAAGAAACGACCTCTTCCCTGGTCCAACACCTCAAAGCCACAGGACATGAAATTGATTTTAAAAATACCAGAACTATCGCCAAAACCGAACACTTCAACAGCAGAATAATCAGAGAAGCCATAGAGATAGAAAACGCCACACAGCATAAACAAACGAGATGACACCTCCCGCCTTCCAGCCATTTGGAAACCCGCCCTCATGAACAGACAGTACCTAACATGAAGAAGGACACCAGACCCACACCCATGAGAGCCACACAAGATGCCACCACCACACTTCCATGTAGAAAACAGACTCCCACCCACTCAGAAGATGAGACACGACCATGGACCAGAAGCTGCACGGCAGCTGCATCACTACCCACTTCAAACCCCTCCGAGCCATACATGAAGCAAACCGACACCCACTATGAAGATGCAGAAGGACCACGAACTCGAAGCCAAACAGCAAGATCACAACTCACCAGCTCAAATCCCCCAGCAACTAAAGACTAACCTGAGCACAACCAAGCCCCACCTGAACAGAACACGCCTCCAACCAATCAGAACACAGCTAACCCCCAACCAATCAGAACACAGCCAAACCCCTACCAATGAGAATACACCCCACCCAATCAGAACACAGCCAAGCCCCCACC
This sequence comes from Pseudonaja textilis, assembly GCF_049901715.1. Classification (NCBI taxonomy): domain Eukaryota; kingdom Metazoa; phylum Chordata; class Lepidosauria; order Squamata; family Elapidae; genus Pseudonaja; species Pseudonaja textilis. The sequence continues at coordinate 43,813,011 of NC_141996.1, forward strand.
CAATCAAGTCCCACCCCACTGGCAGTTAAAAGGAGGAAGCAGCTGCAATCTCCATTACTCTGAGAAGCACAGAGCTGGAGACAAAGCCTGAAGATGATGAATGAGACTTCATCGAAACGTTGCCTAGATACTTCAAATCTTACGCGGAGAAAACCCAAGATCTACAACCAAAGATCCATATATATATATATATATATATATATATATATATATATATATATATATATATATATATATATATCTATCTATCATCTATCTATCTATCTATCTATCTATCTATCTATCTATCTATCTATCTATCTATCTATCTATCTATCTATCTATTGATAGTGTGTGCTTATGAATTGTATGATGTGTATCTGACCAAACTCATTTATTTAAAATAAAAAGAGCACGTCGTTAGTTGAAAGCCTTAAAAATTGTTCCTACCCAGTATTTCATTTCATATGAGGTAAAAGAAAGACAAAACAGAAAGCAACTTCCTTTGACTCTGATTTACTTTTTGAAAATGACTATAAAGCTTTGATCTATGTCAGGATGATGGAGAAATAAGAATAACATTTGTGACTCTCCTATTTCTGTATATCAATGTAAGTACCCAGCATGACGAAAGTAGCTGTCTTATATTGATGCTCAGTATTTGTTAAATCTGGAAGGAGATGATTGCTCATATTGAAGTCCTATCCTGTCATTTACAATATGGCCATGTTTATCTGGAAACCTGAACTGGAAATACAATAGCATTTCATTGGATATACTTTCAGAGAGTTTGAATTAGGGTTTTGATAGTGCAGACATCTATAATGATGTCCAGATAAAATAAACCGAATTACTACATCAAACTTTCTGGGAATGTGATCATTCAGGTACAGAACTTCACAAAACATTACAATCACCCTTTACATCTAACACACTTTTGAATATGTGTACCCAAAAAGTTAGTATATGTGTGCATGTTTGTGTTCACTGAGTTAAAATGGGATCTGTTCAACTATTGTCATCTAACTCTTCTGATTTCTCTGAAAACACTATCAAAAATTGATTTAGACTATTATGATTATGAATCTACAGAGCCTCCTGACAATCAACAATTATTAACCAATGTGTTATCAAGTGCCAGGAAGATCAGGTTATAGTGGGTATAAAGATTTATTGCAAGCTTATGATCTCTAAAAGAATCTGAACTACTAATGGCCAAAGGAAATTGGAAGTAGATAAGAGTAGAAAATCTAAGTCCAGGTGGGCTGGACTTAGATCTCTTGTGGGAATGAAGTGATTCATGACTGATGACACATTTGATCTCTCTCTCTCTCTCCCTCCCTCTCTCTCTCTTCCTCCCTCCCTCCCTTTTATATTTATAATTTATATATATAATTATTATTTATAACTATTCATATTTATAGAAATATAATTATAAATTTACCTTTCTCTAAAGTTATACCATGATTTTCTTTTTTTACACTATCTAATCTTTAAAAAATCATTTTAAATTGAAGATCAAAATATATTTCTATCTATATAACTTAATCAGAGAACTTAGAAAAAACTGAATATAGCCATAAACTATTTTATTATATACTGCATTTTTCTTGCAAAAGAGAAATGAACACTTTCAGATCAGAAACTGAATAAAATTACAAAAAGCCATCATGGACTACAACTGAAAGCAGTCAATCTTGCATGAAATAAAGGCTGACTTTTGTTGTGAGATGATCAGTAAGCAGAAAGTCATACTTGAGACATGTGATGCAAGCAGATGATAGGCTAGAAAAAATTACTGTGCTTGACAAAGTTAAAAAAAAATCATTTGCTCCTGCATTGTTGCCATATCTTTCCATCTCAGCCTAAGAGTGAGACAGACTTAACTTACTTTACAGTGCTGCTATTAAGTACAATTCCATCCTTTGTTATTATACTATTCAAGCAGAGCTTGAAAATATAGTATACAATCTGTTAGACTTTGTCATCCATTACATTTGAGAGAAGTCAAGTGACTATAGCAATTTTATGCCACTATAGTTTTCTGCCAACTCATATAAGTGGATGCCACTTCAAGTCAGCAGTTATGAAACCGATGAATTAACATATTCCACAGATGGAAGTAAGGAGACAACTGATTTCTAGATTTTTGATTTTTTCTTTTAGGAACAAGTAGTGATTAAAGTTCTCATAATGAATTTAAATATTAGAGTCATTAAAGGAATCTCTAATAGTTCTACTCACCTGACCTGTGTTTTATAACCAGTCACACAATCAGGAATAATACATACTTTGAACAGATTCCTAAAATCTATTTAATCGAATCTTTAATAATAATAACAGAACCTGTAACCTTATTTTTAAAAATTAAAATAAAACTAAAATAGAAGCCTTCCAAATATAAGACTTGCATAGAAATTTAGGAGAACTGTGTAGTCTTAAAAACAAGAAATAACATTTGGCAGTTGGTAACACAAATAATATGCAAATTACTGCTAAGAATTCAATTCTTTGTAAAAAAAAAATTGTTCCAATAAATGTCAGAACACATCCGCTGTCTTAAAAAATTAACTATGCCATTTGAATTATATTTATAGTTTAGTTCAAAAATGTTTAATTATTAGAGAGTTATCTGTGCAGTTTCCAAGAAAGGATTAAAACTACTGCAATGCTTTTATGCTTCAAACTTCAGTCTTACATACATTTTAAATTTTAAGAGGATTATATTTCTAATTATTTGGGTGATAGAAGCATTATATCTTTCATTGTTAAAATGAAAAGTCCCTGAACTTAATGTCAAGATAGATTCTACTCAATCTTCCTATAAAGAGTTGTTCCTTTTAAATAGATATAAGAGATATCTGTGCAGTTGCAACAGTTTTAAATCTGATATGAAGTGTTGTTTGAAAATGTCATGCCTAGAATAAGTCTTTGCTAAGGGACTGTAACTTGCATTTTGTCTAGTAAATTCCAGCACTCAATATTTAAAGTTATTTTCTTATTTATCTTAATCTTATTTATCTCTCACAAAGCTCAAACTGCCCAAGGAGCTGCTGATACAGTTCTACAGAAGAATTATTGAGTCTATCATCTGCACTTCTATAACTGTCTGGTTTGGTTCTGCAACCCAACAGGACAGACTCAGACTTCAGAGAGTAATTAGGACTGCAGAAAAAAAACTATTACTACAAACCTGCCTTCAATCAAGGACCTGTATACTGCATGAGTCAAAAAGAGGGCTGTGAAGGCATCACAACGACATGGCATGCGATCTTGGAGGTCTGAGATCGCTGCTGATATCTTTGCTCCTGGACGATTCAAATGGATCTAAACTGTCCCAAAGAAATGGTGAATGTAAAGAGCGCATCCTGTCGATCCCAGGGACACCGCAAAGTCCATGGTAGATCCAGGAGAAGCTCTTTTTGCCAGCGGCAAAGAGGCAGCCATTAAAGCTGCTGAAGTTGGGACAGCTCCGAAACGAAAGAGAACAGAAAGAGAAAGTGTGCCAGTTTGGTGAGAATTTTTTCTTTACTTTAAGATTTGAAAGGACACCCTAAGGAAAAGAAAGAATCTGTAAAAGTTTCGACAGAAGTGATTAAGTGGCGATTTTAAACAGGAAGTCAAAGTAATATTTTTATTTTATTTTTTTTCTCATTGCTGGATTTTCTAGACATGATTTTATATTTGAAACTGGACTGTTGTTTTTTTCCACCTATCCTTTCTCTCCTTTTTGATTTTATAATATTCTAGGCTAGAGACTCCCTTCTAGTCATCTTTTTAAATATCTTTTCCCCTTTTTAATTAATTTTTATTATATCTTTTATATCTTTTATTATATCTCCTCACATCCCAGACATAAACTGTTTCAATTCCATCCCTCAAAACAATGCTATAGAGCACTGCACACCAGAACAACTAGACACAAGAACAGTTTTTTTTTTCTGAAAGCCATCACCCTGCTAAACAAATAATTCCCTCAACACTGTTCAATTATTTACAAAGTCTGCACTACTATTACTATTAATCTTCTCATCACTCCTTATCACCCATCCCCTCCCACTTGTGACTTTATGGCTGTATCTTTGTCACTTGTATCCTTACAATTTATATTGACAGTTTCCTAGTATGATTTGATTGCTTATTGTACCCTATGACTATCGTTAAGTGTTGTACCTTTGGATTCTTGATTCTTGACAAATGTATCTTTTCTTTTATGTATACTGAGAGCATTTGCACCAAGACAAATTCCTTGTGTGTTTAATCACACTTGTCCAATAAAGAATGCTATCTATCTTTGCATTCCCAAGTAGGATGCATGCATGATGGATTTAGTTTAAGGCAACCGACCTTTTTAGTATGCAACTATTTATAGCATTATAGCACTACTTTTTCATGTTCTCCAAAAGAAATGGGAGAGAAGAATTCACTACTGATGCTTCATTCCTGATCCAATTTTCAAAAAATTGTCACTTGTCATATAAATAAGTCTTTTACCATTTCATTGATCAATAGCCTTCTTGAGAAAAAACAAATTAATGTCACATTCCCAAATGTAAAAGAAAAAATTAAGGGGCGGGGGGGAAATGCAAAATCTACTTTTCAGAACTGTGTGAACAGAAAAATATATATTGTAGACCTACATGTGTTCATTATGAAGTGTAAATGCACCTGGAAAATGGACATATTACAAAAAGTGGTATATGTATATCTCTGTGTTTAAGAAAAAACTGAGAGAATGTGAATGAAAATGTGCATGAATTTTACTATGGATGTTCTGAAATAAGTTGTTTTAAATCAAAACAAGTCTGAAACATTATCTTAATATGTATTTAGTACAACCAAGGTAGCTGCAATTGCTGAGGATATACAATGACAGATCCTTTGTTCTTTCAAAGGCAAGTGAATATTATGTATTTCTGGACACAGTAGTCTATGCAAAATAAATATAAATATAGAAGATTGAGCCTGTTATTCATTTAGAGTGTTTTTACAGTATATTTGGCTGTATGTGTGCATGTCAATGCATGCAAATATATGTGCACGAAGAGGCCCATTGAATTACAATGTACAATTATTTAATATCAAAATACTGTAGCTCTTAGAACATGAAGACTTAGGACAAAAGAAAATTATCAGTTCTGGGATACATACATCAATGTACTCATTTAATGTATCCAATGACAAAAAATAATACACAGATGATATAAATATTTCTTTACATATATCCCAAGGCTACCCATGGAGGGATCTACTATTTTCAATACAACTCCATTTCTGTCTTCTCCTATATGAAATCTTGTAGGAGAAAATTCAACAGAAGATGAAGATTTGATAATCATTTGGGAAGTTATTTCTTATCAGGTTTTGTATTATATGGTCATGGGTTTCCTATTCAATGTTCTTATTTGATGCTCATAGGATAAACTGGCAGCTTAACTGTCTTGGCTAAGATGGTATAGCTATCAAATAATCAAAAGAATTGAAGAATTCATGGGCCCCACATGCATTATTTTTATTCATGTTTTCAAAATACAGTTAATATACTTAATGATTATTAACTTAACAACTTTTTTTGTTATGAATGACATTCCCCAAAGCTACTTATGACCCAGTTCTAGAGTCTGATGTCTGCATACACAAACACACACACACACCATGGTTACAGGACCACAATTTGGGTAGTTGGCAATCAATTTACCTTTGCAGGTAAATTGCAGTGTTGCAGTGTAAATTGCAAATTGCAGTTGCAGTGTTCTTTGGTCATAATGAGTATGATTTGTGACACTTTTTGCTAGTTTCTGGCCTTTTCAAGTTGTTTCCAACAAAAAATGCACAAAGGAATACATGGATTTATTAACAGTTGCAGCATGAACACTGCATTCAGTTAATGAGTGTGGCATTCACTTCATGACCATGACATCTGCATAATGACTGCCACAAAATAATCATAAAATCTGATCTGGTCATGAGAATGCTTGACTTAACAACCATCATGACTTAGGACAGAAATGTCAGGCTCCATTATGGTCATAAGTTAAGGATTATCTGTATATCAGAGCATTTTTACAGTTTTGGGAAAAAGTAACTATAAAGTAGTAGTTCTATTTCAACGTATTATTTAATACTATGTGGTTTTATATAGGAGACAAAGTACATACTGTATCCACAAAATGGTTATATACAAAATATATTCATCTTTAGAGAAACAGTTTTTAGGTTTGTACCCTCTTCAAAGAAAGTTAACATCAACTGTTTGGATTTCCCACTTTAAATTTATTTTAAGATGCTTCTAGCTTATTGTTTTCATAGTAAGAACATATTGTTTCATATTTCCACCTCCTTAGCAATAAATAAGTTTTCAGAACAGTGGATTAAGCTTAAACAGTTGCTTAATTTTCTTGCAAAGGAAAAGTGAAGATATTTTAAGGGTCTTGTATGTATAAATAAATATTACAAAAGTTTGCTTGAAGAGAACAAAACATTTATTGCCAAAAGCATCAGAAGGGATAACAAACTGGTCAGTCTGAAGGAAGTAGCATTGTACAGAGTCACACCATTACATTTTTGTCTCTAATATAGTATAAAATCATGTTATAAACTTAGCTAAATAATAAACAAGCACATCAATATACAGTACATGAATTGTTACTGAGAAACAGGTAACTGCAGCTATAGACAAGTAATTTATGTTAAAAAAAGTGTTTAACTACGTACCAAATATTTCTTTTTTAAAACCATCTCTGCAAAAATAACAGGTATTTTCTTGTATTTAATGTACATATAGTTGGAGTATTCAGAAACAAAAACCAGGTTAATTTTTATGATATATTTTATTTCTGAAGATATTATGTGTAGAAAAGTGTCCATCCATCACAATTCTTGCAAAATGCTATTTCTAATATAAATACAGTATATAGATTTTGCTTTATCAATATATTTTAATAAAATAATTCAGCTATATTTAATTCAGCTATATTTGTACTTTTTATTTCATTATTTCTATATTTAATACTTCTATTCTTTAAAAAATATGTGTAAACACAAACATATATTAAAGGTATCAAAAATTTACTTTCAATAACCAATCAGTTATGGTGAGAAGTAATTAAGTTGTCAGCTCTGTTCAGTAATTGGACCAAGTATCCCCACAGGAAAAGTTGGTATCTCTTTATAATAGTCAGCTATTACATTATTAATTTGGTCTGTATTTAAAAAAAGTTCTTCCTTTTATTATCACTGTCAGCTTGTAGCACATCTTCTCTGTTTTGACTGGTGAGCTAACATCACAGTATCTATAATGATGTTTCAATGCAATGGACTTAGTTTACACTATTTAGCCTGTCAGATTCTCTTTTATGTACACCCCTTCCTTGTCTATATTTGTTGCTGTGCTTTGAAGAACTTGCTTTAAAGCCTGACAGCCTATTTAAATAAACATGTCTGGATCAATGTCAGAGGGAAAAGTGCTATAGCAAACCTTTTAAAACAATCAGTCCTTCTTAAGCATGAGGTCAGATATTATCAGCACAATATGGCTTATCTGAAGCATGCTAAAAGTATTCCCAAGAAACTTTGATTATTTGAATGGCTTAATTTGAGTTAGATATTCATCAATGGCTGTAAGGTTATATTATAAACATGAAATGGGCCAGTAGACCGAATACAAGGTTTTGGATAAAGAAGAAGAGAAGAAAGATAATCTCTACTAGTGAACAACTGTTCTTTTCCTGTCTTATCCATTCCTGAGGATGCAGAACTACATTTACTAAAAACCAGGGAAGAATTGGAGAGGAATTTTGCGCACCATAACTTTGTTTACTGCAGTATTTGCTATAGAAATGAAAATACTATGTGAAGCCCAGTTCCAAGTTTGACTTACTTGAAGGCAAATATATGTGCCCCAGAATCCAAACTGAGTTGGTCACTGGGACCAGAGATTTAGACTTTAGAGCTTTCGGACCCCTGCTGGAGCCCATCCTCAGGGAACTTCTCTCTACCAGTAGCCTTACTTTTGTTCATAAATCCCAAGTTACTAACACATATGATGATCCAACACTGATATACAGTTAAATCATTGGCATGCTAAAAATGAAAACCATTTAGTTTCTAGCAGGTATTTTATTTATTTATCTTTTATTTATTTGTTTGCCTATTTATTATGTTTATATAGCTACCCATTTTCTAACCAACTCTGGACTACTCCCAATTATAAATACCCAGTTATCTATCCAACACGAGCATTTATGAGCAAGATCCTCCACAGAGTGAGCTAGTTTCCCTCAAAGCATTCATAATCCAGCCTTCAATTCTACAGTTTCAGATATCGATGTTCAAACAACTGTGGCATACTACGAAGGCAATATTGTTGTTGCTCCTGAACAGAGATAAATATTTTTCAAGCAGAAAAGACTATGCAACTAAAAAATTATTCCAGAATCTGTAAAAGAACTGAAACATGGAAACTTTTCACAGAGAATATCTGGAAAGTAGAAACGTGTTTCATTATCACTGAAATTAATGAATTACTGCAATTTAAACACAAAGTAAAGAATTACTCAAAATTCTTGCCAATGGCAATAAAGACAGTACATTTTATGATGCATAAAGTGTTATTTGCCTTTGACCCACTGTAGATGCAGTGTCATTTTCAAAGACAATTCAGCAATTATAAATTATCAACAAAGTTATTTACTAGACATATGGATGATCTTATTCTAACAGCTGCTAATAGTAATGTATTACAGATGGGATTCTACACATTCAGCAGTGAAGTTAATAGAGATATGATACTACAACATTGCTGCAGAATGACAATGTGCTCTTTAAAACAGACAAAATGCATGCATAGACAAAAGCACTTTTATGTACTTATTTGTTCTAAATTACCTAGTTTTACCACCAAGAACAATTTCAAAGCAGGGTGGTTTCCATCCTGCAAAGACAAAAGTGGTCAGTTCAAAGGGGAAAATATTTTTAGCTAGTAGTTGAGATATATAATTTACTCTACCCTCTCACCAGGACAGCTTTATGACACAGCAAATGCTAATCTTAATGGTGTACAGGTAGTCCTTGAATTACAACAGAAATTGGGACTGCAATTGTCATTGCTAAACCAATGCAGTTATAAAGCATGATATCACATGATCACTTAACTTCGCAACAGCAATCCATGTAGTCCCAATTGTCATAACCCAAGTTATGTGGGTTCTTAAGTGGGAAGTGAAGGGATAGCCAGGTAAGAAACATGACACTGCAACAGATAAATTTGGGGGGGGGGGGCGCTCTGGGAGATCCAGCATAAATGGCACATGTTTTAGGTATAAGTTCAGGAAGGCTAGGAAGGAAAGTGTGAGGAGATGCAAGCACTGGGTGGCTGAGGAAAGAGGTTAACTTCACGTGTGCACACCTGTTGCCTTGTGTGCAAGTGCAAGAAGGCCTGGAAAGATGATATGGTGTGTGTGTGAGAGAGAGAGAGAGAGAAAGAGAGAGAGGGAGAGGGAAGGAGAGGGACCAAGGAACAAGGGCACAATATGCATGCATGCATGTGCATACAGAAAAGACATGAAAGAGAATGCAGGGTGAATGAATAGCTGGGTACTAGTGCAGGAAGACTTGGAAAGCGAGTACTGGTGATGTATGTGTGTATGTACAGGTGCAGGTACATCACAGAAGGAAGACATGGGATACGTGTGAGTAAGTTTGAGAGGATGACATTGTGTATACAAGTAAAGAAAAGCTGGGGGGGGGGGGAGGAGAGACTTATCCAAGCAACTTGCTACTTCCCTGCCAGCTTCCCCATTGATTTTGTGTTGTGGTTCACAGGCAGCAGTTGCAGATAGCTGAGGACTTGGATGAGGGGCCTGTGTGTGATACAGGGATGGGGCCAGGACTATCAGGGAGTGGAATGTTGCCTTTGGAGATTGTGGAGGTTGGCAATAGTGATGCAGAGGACCCCGAGAAGCCTGTGCCCAGTGTGCATGCACACAGGGCTGCTGGAAGAAAAGAGCAGCTGCAGCAGCATGAGTGACTCGGGAGTAAGGCTGCAAGGTAATGGCCCCTCCCTTAAGAAATAAAAGCCAGCCTGAGACTGGGATTCTTTGCAGGAAGCAAAGAAGTTCTTGCATTTCAAACCTTGTGGACATTTGGACCTGGTTTGTGTTTGGAGACTTTTTGTTTTGAATATTTCTTGGCAACTTAATCTAGTGTTTCTGGCAGCCTTGCACAACCTTGGCAAGGCTCACTTTAATCAGAGAAAATTAGTTTGAATAGCTGTGAATTAATGGAATTCGTAGAGAAGCATTAAAAAGTTTTGCTTTTACTTCTGTTTAGTGTTTGTTTCCTTGGAATGAGGTTTGGGTGAGAACATTTTACTTGTGGGAGGTCAACAGGGAAGGTTGCAAATGCTGTAGTGACTTAAGGACACTACAGTCATAGGCATAAATAGTCATACATGCAAATTGATTGCAAAATACTCAAATTTTGTTCATCTGACTACAGGGGCACTGCAATGGTTGTAACTTGGAAGTGGACTGACGTCAAGCCCCTATATTCAGCAATCTTGCTGTACCTCAGCTGAATGAATGTTTATAATTCATTGATTGGACTTTTTCTAGTACAGGGGTGTCAAACTTGTGTTGACACATTGAAATCATGTGATGTAGCGGGACTTTTTCCCCCTTCGCTAACATGGGTGGGGGTGGGGCCAGCATGTGATGCATCTGGCCTGCAGGTTGCGAGTTTGACACCCCTGCTCTAGTAGATTAAAGTTCCCCCTCACTTCCAGACCTTGGCAAAAAAAAAAAAAAAACAGTGCAGGTGTTTTTCAGGTCACCCAGTTGCAGCTGTTTGTCAGTTGCTGATTAAAGCAAGTGGGATGACCTTGTCTGTGTTCACACAAGAGAAAGAAAGGAATGGTTGGAAACATGGAGGATTTGAAAAACAAGATTAGGGAGAAAAATTTTGTATCATTGCTTAAGAGCTTGGCTACCATATCTCTGTTATGTCCTAGGTGGTAAAGGCAAGGCAGGCCTCTAGAGAGTTCTTTATTTCTATTAACAAATGTTCTGGACAATGCCCTCCAATGACAGGTTAGACTCTACCCCCTATGCTACCCTGAAGGTGGACACTCTCAGTCTCCCAAACATAGCCCCTGTAGTACAAAGAAAGCTCACAGAGTAGGAGCATTCTCACATGGCAAAGTCCAAGGTTCCAAGTCCAATCCACAAGGCAGAGTCCAGGCACAAGACACGGACAGTCCTCAGGACAAGAAACAGGTTTCAGACAAGAAGCAGTTCCAAAGTAAAGACCAAACGCAGGCCAGAAGAAAAGGGCTAGGTCCAAAACAAAATGCAAACAGCAATCTTCCAAGCGAAGCAAGGTAAACAGCAAAAGGCACAAATTAAAGCTGGCAGAGTATAAGCCAAAGCAAATAATTGTTCCTGGCAAAGACACAGCTTCTCCTTAAGTTAGTCTCCTCCAGGTGTTCTTATTAAGGAGGAGTGGGGAAACCTCCTCCCGGGTAGCCTTGCAGTCCTTCTCTGGCTCCACTCTCCTTACCCTTGGAACAATGGAGCAGACAGCTGTTCCTCATCAGAGATTGGCTGCCTATCAGCACACCTGTTGGTCAGCAGACTGTCTGATTGACCACCTCCCCAATGCCTGAGGGGCCTGGGACAGCATTGTCCTCAGCCCCTGGCATGCCTTCCCTGTTGGACAGTCCTACTTCCAACTCCTCCTCTAAGGGGACCATGACAACCTCCAATAAAAGTAGCGCCTGAGTTGTCTTGAAGGAAAGCAACATCATACATGTTAATTATTTAAACTATTACTAAAAGATCATGAATCTGTATAGCTAGAGTTGGCAAAGTAAATAAACTGGTAATACTTCAGAGAAAGTAGTGTAGTTGAGCAACATAGCAAATAAACCCTTACCCTGCTGGAGAAACATCCGATCTGTGTAACAATATAAATTGTTTAACAATTTATGTGTAACAATGTGTAACAATATTTATTGTTTTACACACACACACACACACACACACACACAAACACACTCTGTCAGTTTAGGTTAAGGGAACCTATCCTCTCTTTAGTAATTCAGCAGAAAAAGATAATAAAGGTAAAAACAAGAAACACTTTGAGTTTCTAAAACACATATAATTCTGTTAATGAATAATTGTTCCACTAATTCTCCCAAATGATATTGGAAAATGACATATGAGAATAGGAAAATAAACCCCAGAGTTAAATTTTCAGAATCAAGTCTATCTCATGATATTTCTATTAATATTCCTCAAAGTTTTTATTTCTCACCTAATGATGAAGCAAATCTTAAAGAAAACTTAACTGCTGTTCTCCTACAGTGGCAAAGTTGTTATTTTCAAAATTTGTCATACATATAATATATTCCTAAAAATGTCTTTTAGAGAAAAGTTCTGGATTTTTACCTGCATAAGCTCCGAAAACACCAAGATGATTGAGAATAATAACACTACTGCAAATGCAAACTGAACAGATGCACGAAATATTCCACTTTGCATCTCTTTAAAGAATGCACCACAAATTGCTGCTTTAAAAACCTGGAAGGCAATCAGTGCCTTCTGAAAGAAAATGGAGCCAGAGTTGATCTGGATAGTCAAACTTATTATAGCATGCAGAGAATGCACAATAAAAAATGATTAGAACAAGTAAGCCAATTGGTCCTTTGAAATAGTGTAGTTTGGAAAAGGGGAATCGATACCACTGAAAGCAAAATTGGAGGACTGTCAAATCAAGTTAATTCTTATTTTCTGAATGAGTGGAGAAAGATCACCATATGCACTTGGAAATAACCAAATTAGCTTATTTTCAGTTCAGTTGCTGAGTAGATCCTCAATGCTAGTTAAATACTGTCATTCTCAAAATAAGAATTTTAGAAAATACCTAAGTCCTCTACTAGATTGCTAATAGGAAACTAACCCTGATTTTCAAGGATAAAAAACCCCAACACATTCACATTTTTCCTAGCAGACAAAAATACTAAAAAAATAAAACTATGAAATTGTTGGAATCAGTATGAGTTCATAGTATTCCACTTATCAGTGAAGAAACATGGACAATTTTCATTTTAAAATGCACAATGCTATTCTCAATTACAGGATTTATTTATTTATTGTTGTTAAATATGTGTCAATAACATTTATAGTGAAACAAGTCAGATCATGATTACTAAATGCTGACAGACTCTACTAAATTGTTAACTGCTATTGTTGACTTCTTTTTTTGTGATTTATATGAAAATTAGTCCACGTATTTTCATATCATCACGGACCATTTTCTTGTTAATCCTACCCAATTGTTGTGTTTTGGCATTGCTTACTAGTGTTTGTTTTCAGTAGTGCTAGTACTTTACTAGAATATAATGGAACTCTTTCTTTAATAGCACATGCATTGTAAAATAATTAGGTGACTTTTAAAAAAAAAATCACATTCTTCTGAACCAATATAGGGCCATGGCCACCACATCGGACTAACCATTCTCCCCCTCCCACCTCTGCTTTGGGACTTTGGCTTGGGCTTGATTATCTACTGCTCTTCAAACAGCAGTCATTTTTAATTTGTAGACTGTACAAAACAGGTGGCAGGTTGGATTTGGCCCACTGGCTATAGTTTGGCCCATTGTGCTAAGTTTGACAGACACTCTATAGTTTAGAAAGAATACTTGTTAGAGAAATTAGTAGCGCTTACAGATAGAAAATCAATGATACTTTATTGTTTCCCCCCTCCATCTGACCTTGTTTAAAAGGGTCTTAAAACCTGGCTTTTCTCCCAGGCCTTGGGCAAAAGTGGATAGTGGTCGCCTTATGCATTTTTCAGCTATTAACAGCAACCAGGGACACAGCTACACTGATTCACAGTGCTGAACAATTATAGGCACTTAACATGTCTTGAGGAGTAAGAAATAGAAGTCATTTAAACAAAGTGTGCTTGCATTCAAATAAGTCAATGTTAATTGTGCATTATCTGAGAAATTTAATCTCTTTGCTTATGGAGAACAAATAATGCTAAAGATGTACTGGAGTAATAGGAAGGCAGTCAGGCTTATTTAAAACAGGCGTAAGTAAAACAAAGGAAAATTAAGAGGCTACTTCTACAATAATATAAAATGTAACACAATGGAAAATATAGAGAAATATAAATGAAGAGAAAATATATAGGAATAGAATTTCATATTCCACAGCAAAGTAATCATTTATTTATTTCATGAGTTTTGAAACTTGCCTCAATTGTAGGCTGTGAGCCAAGTATAATAGCATAAAGATATAAAATAAAAATGTGAGGTTTGTATACAGTTAATAGCAATTCCCATTTAATGATCAGAAACACTCAATCCTTCTTAAAAGCATAGGGAAATAGTTTTTTTTAATGAAATCTCAGGATGAAAGAGGCTGTATAAATTTCTGAAAGTACAGAGGCACAAAGGGAATCTGATGCCTGTTCCATGTTCCTCTTCATTTTAGATTAAGGGAGCTCTGAAAGACTTCTCATGATTTAACTTAATGCCTATGCTCTATGAGGGTTTATAGGTCATCATCAGCACACTGTGCTAGCATAGAAGCCTACTAGTTAGCAACTTTACAATTAGTGTTACACTACTGTGATGAGACTAGTTGCTGCATTTTGCATTAGCTGTGCTTGCCAACGATGCTCCAACTAGTCACAATAGTCCAACTCTGATAATGAAAGTATGACTTACAATCACTAAGATATCCTGGTTCTCATAGACTAAAGACTAGTACCAACTAAAGTTGAGGAAAGGTCTCCAAGGCTTCAGCATGTGCATATTATTTAGGAAATAGTCACAAGTCTGGAGTCACACAGGTCATGGATCAGCTCCTTCAGAAAAATAGTAGCATCAAAATCGTTAGATATTTATTATTGAAAAGCAACTTAATCTTGGAGAGATTCAACTGACACTTATTTCAATCCATTCAGTTCGTGACAACTTCCTGAAATATGCCAAATTCATATGACATATCTGACTTGATCTTGGCTTCCTGAAATATACCAAATTCATATGACATATCTAGCTTGATCTTGGCTAACAATAAACAATTGAGTGTTATTCACATAATGACATCTCATTGCAACCTATTAGATGATCACTTTCAGTGGTTTCATATAGAACTTAAATATAATGGGAGAGAGCAGCAACATTGAAAACTGACCCATGGTACTTCAACTGATGTATGCATTGCTTTAAGTCAGGGATGTCAAACTTGTGGCCTGGATGTGTCACATGCTGGCCATGTCCACCCCTAGTTTAGCGAAGGAGGAAAAAAGTCATGATATGTCACATGATGACGTGACACTGCAAGTTTGACACCCCTGCTTTAAGTGCTATTTCACTTAATTTTAGTCTAGGCTAGATTTTAGTCTAGGCTGGAGGGAAGGCTGGAGGCAAAAAGGAATTATTCCCTGAACTTCTTGGAATTCCAGCATCTTTATCAAACTGTCCTCATTGACTCCTAGTCTTTTCTATTTGCAACTTCCCTTTACCAGGTAGTCTATCTTGTAGATCTTTCTTTCTGATTCTGCTTATTCTTCTATATTGTCAGCGGTCAATTCCTCCTTCAACATTTTTTTTATTCAAACAGTTTACAGTCCACACAGCACAATGACAGCTCCACCATTGTCCAATCTCTCTCTCATTGCCTATCAGATATGCCATTATATATTTTGACAAAAAGGCAGATATGCCTTCTCTCAGATGTTTGAATGAGGAAAGTTTCCTAACATCTTTCTGACACTTTGTATGGTGCTGGCAAATAAACAAAATGTGCCAATTTACAAATCTGTCTCAGTCGAGGTGTCTTATCCTCCTGCATATCAAAACCACTGATGCATATAGGAGAGGGTGTTAAAAGTGAATGAAAATTGAACCATTAAATTTGTAAATCAGTTGAATAAGTCAGTTGCGGCTTATTAATTTTGGGGTTCTATAGTTTCCTAGGACTTGAAACATTAGAACCATCATTAAAAAGGCACAACAAAGAATGTTCTACTTGCATCATCAGGAAGTTCAGATTACCCAAGGAGCTGTTAATAAAGTTTTACAGAGGAATTATTGAGTTTGTCATTTGTACTTCTATAACTATCTGGTTTCGTACAGGCAACCAAACAGAAGAAGTACAGACTTTAAAGAATAGCTAAAACTACAGAAATAACAATTGCAACCAGCCTGACATCCATAGAAGTCTTGTACACTGCACAAGTCAGAAGGAGGACTAAGAAAATATCTATGATCCCTCACATCCTGGACATAAACTGTTTCCTCCCTTGGGAAGGTACTGCAGGCCAAAACAATTAGAGACAGGAGCAGTTTTTCCCTCGAGACATCACTCTACTGAACACCTAACTCTCATAATGCTGTCTAATGTCTATGTGTAATATTTATGTAATATAGCTGTACTTTTATTATTTATCCTTCTTATTATCCTTCTCTTCTCCCTTCTTATTGTTATTATTATAATTATTATTTTTTTGCTTTGCATATACCCTGAAAGTTTCTGCACTGGAGACAAATTTCTTATCTATCTAATCACACTTGGCCAAATAAAGTATTCATTTCAATTCAATTCAACATTAATTGCTTTGTGTAATATGTGAATTCAGAAAATTGATCCTGATTGTTTTGAAGCCATTAATCAAATACTGTGTTGATAACCTATAAATAGTCTTGAAATTAAGAACTCTCAATTTATCTCAGAAATAGGAATTCTGAATCTCAGAGAATATTTACTAACTTAATTTTGCCTTTATTTGAATTCTGTATGAGCAGAGACAATATTCAGCAGGTTCTGACCAGTTCTGGAGAACTGGTAGTGGAAATTTTGAGTAGTTTGGAAAACTGGCAAATAACACCTCTGACCGTCCCTGTCCCCATCTATTCTCTGCCTCCCAACTTATCAGAGAGATCTTCTTTTGTTGCCCTGCACAGGAAAACGGAACTAGAAATCAGGTTAGTGGGGTGGGGAGGGAATGAGAATTTTGCAGTAACTTTCCCCTGGAATGAGGTAAGAATGGAGATTTTACAGTATCCTTACCCTGGTATGCCCACCAAGCCACACTACACACACAGAACTGGTAATAAAAAAATCTGAATCCCCACCACTGTGTATGAGTCTCAATGTAACCCGCAAACAGGCCAGCTTTTAATATTTACATTATGTATGCCAAGTATAACTGTTTCCTATTGGTGATCATTCAATATTTGATTTTTTTTGATTGAATGTGTCTGTCACAGTAATAAACCCATACTAGATTAGTTTATCAATTCAAACAAACAAAAATGTAAAGTTTTGTTTCCTTATGTGTAAACTTTTTTTGATTTGAAGAATCAATGAAGTAGATAATTATTTGGCAACTCTACAGACAATTCTATTATGGACAAAGAGAAGAAGAGGCAGAAAGCACCTGTTGGCATGTTGCCTTACAATTCATCTCATTTAGTAAGGAATTTCTGATGAAGGAGTTTTTAAAGCTGACTCCTCCTGCTTTAGAACAAAGAACATATGTTTCCAGTCACAACATTAGGCCATATGCTCTTAAAACATACATACATACATACATACATACATACATACATACATACATACATACATATCTCTTCCTCTCTGTGTGTGTCTGTGTCTCTGTGTATGTATATATATATATCTCTACACTATATAACATAGTGTGAGGCAATGTACCACTCACTTATCACTAGGATATGACTTATTTTCTTAGAGAAGCCTTTAGGTTTTTCTCCATAACTAATGAATTGGAACAATTGTGGAAACCATAGAGAAATAACTGCAGTAAAGAGTTGCCATTTGTTTGTGTAATTATGTAGTAGCTTTTACTGTGCTTTTTGCCAAATGTGACCTTCATTTACCATTGTTGGCTGAAGTACAGCAGGGCATATGGACTTGCTTAATTAAGATGTCAGTTTTCAAAGGAACAGAAATTCTGTCTAAATACTGTGAGCTAAGGATTTTAGTTTATTATTTATTCTGCCATAAAAATGTTATCATAGTCAATATTTAATCAGAGACTCCTGTATGTAAACTGGAAGGTGTAAACATGTAAAAATAAATTATAAAGGCAACCATACTTATCCTGAGTATGAAACAACATATAGCCTTGATATGAAAAAAAATAAGCAGGATCAGACTTGGAATACTACCTGGACAGAAGACAACCAGAAAATCTCAAAGGCTAAAATGCCAAGTCAAAACAAAATCTCAAAAGAGGAGATGGCAAGTAGCTTTTGTATTGCTGCCAATAAAACTTCCTGGATATGTTCATAAAGTGATCAGAAAACAAATTTGACTCAAAGAATTTCCTTTAAAAAAATAATATTCTTAACCTGAGTTATATTGTTTTTTAAAAATTATTTCTATGCATTATGTGCCTTAGAACATAAAATAACAACATACTGAAATATTAGTTTTTATAACAAGACACAAAACTTAGCTGCTTTTGGATTTTTTTCTGTAATTACAAAAAAAGTTATTAAATCCGATCTGCAAAATAAGCTATTATGCACAAAGTACCAGGCAAATGCTATTTAAATTCACCCAGTCCTTTGAAATGGCTGTTGATATGTTTACTTTAACTGACAAAAAATTGTATATCGACATCCCAATGTAAAATCCTTAGAATATCCCTATAGGCTGAAAAATCTCTGATCTGAAAACTTTGAAAGCTGCTTAATTAGATCATTAAACAATATGGCCCAATATTGGTTGATAATATTGGGTTAGATTGTTTAATGATCTAATTCAGTGTAGGACATCTTTCTTTACTACTAAAGAGAGACTGGTACCATGTTTCTCACAAAATAAGGCCGGGTGTTGTTGTTTTTTTTGACCCCCGAAAAAATGTCTAGGCCGTCTTTTTGGGATGACTTAATTTCCTCCCCCACCTAGAGCAGCCCATGTGCACGTATATCTCCATGAAGCTGTTTCTATTGACCAATGGAAGCTCCCAAAAGGCAGAGTTTCCAGCCGCTTTGGGGCAAGACGTGGCTGCCTGTGTCCCCTCGCCATTAGGCAGTGCCTTTTGGGCGATGGAAGCTCCCCAAGGGCAGTCACCAGCCACTTCGATTGGCTGGTAGAAGCAGCCTCTGGGCGAGCACACATGCACGCTCCCCTCGCCACGAGGCCACTTCTATAGGCTGACAAAAGCTCCCCGAAGGCAGAGTCCCCAGTCGCTTCGGGATGAGGCATGTCTGCCTGTGTCCCTTTGCCATTAGGCAGTGTCTTTTGGGTGATGGAAGCTCGCCAAGGGCAGTCACCAGCCACTTCGATCGACTGGTAGAAGCAGCCTTGCGGTGAGGGGAGTGTGCGTGGGCGCTCGCCCAGAGGCCGCGTCTACCAGCCGATTGAAGTGGCTGGTGACTGCCCTTGTGGAGCTTTCATCGCCCAAAAGACACTGCCTAATGGCAAGGGGACACGGGCAGCCACGCCTTGCCCCAAAGCGGCTGGGGACTCTGCCTTTGGGGAACTTTTGTTGGCCAATAGAAATGGCCTCGTGGAGAGGGGATTGTGTGTGGGCGCTTGCCCCGAGGCTGCTTCTACCGGCTGATCGAAGTGGCTGGTGACTCTGCTTTTGGGGAGCTTCTATCGGCAGATGTTCTATCGGTAGTAGATTGGGGTATTCTAGCCTAGGCTACCTGTAGGACACTCCTAAAGGCAAGTTTTCTCCCCACCCCCTGCCCTTCCCCCCATTTTTCTTCACCTCGTGTAGTTCTAATGAACGATGTGAGAAATGGCGGGGAAATGCATGGTTTAAATAGGCCTAAATTTGGGTGGGGGCTTAATTTCACCTCATGCCTAGAAATCATGCTGGGCCTTCCTATTGGTGGAGGCCATACTGTTGGAGAAACATGGTATTAATATATACTGGAAATATTTTGAGGAGTTGGTCTAGTTCTGATATTAGGCAGACATTTGTTGAATGCATGCATGCAATGGACATTTACCTATGCAGGAATAAGTAGGTAGTAGTTGGGTAAATAGGTAATTGTGTGTATATAAAAGAGAGAGGGGGGAGGGAGGGAGAGAGAGGGACACAGAGAGAGAGGGGGGGAGGGAGGGAGGGAGGGAGGGAGAGATCTAAGTGGCACTGATTTATCATGCCACATTTAACTGTTTCTCAGGACAAACTGTTGAAGAAAATTGATTGAGGCAGTGCCTGGGCTCAGAAAAATGATTCACTTCATTTTTATCAAAGTGTCAAAATAACTCAATTTGGCTAGCTGCATCACTTCAGTAAAAATGTTTTTTGCATAAACATATGCATAATCTGAAGGGCATTAAAGCATTGAGATTTGAAACTGGATGATCAATTCTATTCGTTGATTCATTTTAGTAGGCAATTTGATCAACATTATGTAGAATCAAATCACTCAAAGATCACACAGTCCTGTCCTTTAGAAATGAACTTGAATGTCTCAAACCATCATAATATTCTAATGATTTTTTTTAAAGGAAACCAAGTCTAATTAAACGCTATGTCCCTGAAGTTCCCAATAATATAGAATGGCAAGGAGGTATAGTAATGAATTCTATGCATATAATAATGGCAAAAATTTCAAACCTACAAACACTTATTCCCATACTGAGGACTTGCTTACAACAACAATTGACAGAAATGATGCAATTAGATGTGGCTTCATTAAACCTAGAAATTACCCAAACATAGATGATTTGGTCACTGAAGTATATAGAAATCAAGCCCCATTTATATTTCTTTTTCAGGCTTTAAAGTCTATGCCTTTTTCTCTCACTTCAAGTCAACTGTAATATGGCCTCTTCCCTGCCTTGACATTCTGCTCCATATGTCCAATATTAACATAATGGTTCTGTCTAAACTAAAAATTGCTGGTTCCCACTGTTAGCTTCAGCAATTACAACTATAATTCTTTAGAAGTCAGTGCATCCTTGGGATTACATTTGCTCTGGATATTATATGTTGCTAAGAATTAAACATCCAACATTTAGCATTGCATACATTTTGTCGGGAACAGTGTGTGCTATACTATCTTGACCTTTCTGATTAGCTTGCCATTTCAGTCTTTTCTTTTTATGGCATCATTAACCTGTTGGAGAAAGATAGAATGGCCAACCAATCAACCCATAGCTTAATGAAGAAGCCAACTGAGTTTAAACTATTTTATAGGTTGAAAAAATATGGAGTAATAATAGTATGGGCAATAAAGATGATTATTTAACATCAACAAGTTTTAATGTAATGGAGTTACTGAAAAATGTGGAATAAATTTTACAGTCCTTTGTGTTCTCTGAGCTTGACTGTTTGCTTGCAGATGTTTCATTAGCCAATTAGGTAATATCATCACTGTTTAGTGAGTTTGCTTCCTGTTTATATACAGAGCTTGCACAGCCAGTATTGATGGGACATATTTTCCTGTTTGGCAGTTTCTTGTTTAGGGTATTATTTTCTGATTGATTGTTTGTCTGGTGTTAATCCCTGCTTATCTTGGTGTAGACTGCTGGATAATATGTGTTCTGGTCTTTTGTTTCCTATTTAGCTTTTTTATTGTCTCTTTTGAATGGTGTGTAAATATGGTTATTTCTGTGTGTTTATTGATGGTGATTTGTTTGAATGCCAAGTTTCCAGAAATTCCCTAGTGTTTTTGGATTTAGCTTCATTTAGGATGCTCACAATTTCTAGCTGAAACAATGATTGAGTCTGTGTTGTGAGATTAAGGAGTTTTCATTGTGTCCCTGAATGTTAGTTGGTGTTCATCAATGTCTTCTCATAGTCTTCTGCCTATCTGAGCTCCATAGTGGCTGTTACAATTCTTATACTGTGTGTTATAGATGTTTCCTGATTTTTTTTCCATCTTAGTCTACTGGGTCTTTTGTTTTACTTAAGATGTTTTGGAGGGCTTTAGTTATTGGTGTGCTATGGTGATGTCATTTGGTTGCAATAGACTGTTGGTTGTTTCTGAAGTATTTTGATGTATGATAATGCTATCCTTTTCATAGTTTGTGTTGGTTGTGTTGTATTTTGAGTACTCAGCCACTTTTTGATAAGGTTGTATGGATATCCATTTTGTTGGAAGATATTGTATAGCTAGTCTATTTCTAATGTTTGGAGTTGCTGCAGAGTGTTTGTACCCATCTATTCTTATACAACTCTTCTTATGGGAGATTGGGTTGTTATTTTGTTAATGGAGCATTTAGTTATTGTGGGTTGTTTTTCAACAGGCCTGCATTTCTAATTTGCTGTTGTTTCCTCTGCTGATGAGGAGATTGAGAAGGATAGTGTGTTTTTTTATTTTTTTCCATTGTAAATGTTGCTTTTAAATATACTATTGTTTCATGTGTTTTCTTTAGTTGTTCCTTTTTTTATCATAATGAAGGTACTGACTACATAGCTGATCCATACATAACCCTAAACATACAAACACTGCATTATTAAAGCGGATGACTACCAATTGAATCATCACTCTCAGGATTCAGAGCAGAAAGCATAATTCAACATCTTTAACAGTAGCATTCCTACACATACAACTCACAAAAATATGAAATAATTTCCATGCAAAAGAGTTAACATCAGAAAATATTGCTAGATGTATATATTTACCAATTTTCTGACCTGCCTCATATTTATTTAAACTCCATATTAATTCCCAGGAATGTGTAAGTTCAGGTAGCAACAGTAACATGGAATAATTGTTGCTGAGAACTTTTCTTTTGCAAGATGTTGCCTGCCATTATTTGGATATTATAGTGATGGCTGCCTTGGGGACAGTTTTGGTTTTGAGTGATGATTGAATACAGAACTGCTGATTACGATGAACAGCACCTACATATAAATGAAGTTCTGAATCCTCTGTAAACTGAAACTGCCATTAATGTGAATAATGTTCACATTAGAATAAGGTTACAGAAAAGAACTGTAGATAGTTATATTTTTCTAGAAATTTAAAACTCAGAATTTTGTGCTGCTTTTGATGATGATAATTAAATAAGAACAAATTTCATTTATCATAGTCTCATACAACATGGATTTGGTACTTTCTTTTCAATAAACCCATATCCTATCCCTGTCACAAACAGGGAAAGAACAATGAATAAAGATGATATCAATTATTTTTTCCATGTGTTTCAAAGACAGTGCTACTATAAAGAAACTTTTCCTGTATTTATTACAGTGAGAATGATTTTGGTTGTGCTCAATTTCCTGATCATGCCTGATGAACACTGATTTACTAGTGTTATTTCAATTTTCCAGGAAACAGTAAATAAAAATGGAGCCTGTCAAAATACCAGAAGAAAATTCTTGGTAATTGTTAATAGCAAGAAAGATTATAAGAGAAGTTCTCCACTGTGTGCTTCCCTCCCCACTTTTCTTAAAGATAATTATAGAAAACTTGCTTCCTTTTATAAATTACTTTGTAAACAGTAAGAGTTCCTTTAACAGGAGGAACTTCTC
Source organism: Pseudonaja textilis (assembly GCF_049901715.1). Classification (NCBI taxonomy): domain Eukaryota; kingdom Metazoa; phylum Chordata; class Lepidosauria; order Squamata; family Elapidae; genus Pseudonaja; species Pseudonaja textilis. Next base: position 43,836,477 of record NC_141996.1, read on the forward strand.
ATAAGGTCAGAGAGAATGATATCTTAAGTTGTACTCATTTACAGATTAAGGGTTGCAATAAGTTTCCATTTTTTGTACCTTCATTCAATGGACTTCAGATACAAGAGACTTTTAGTTGTTTACCTTGGACATCACCTCAAACAATGAAAAAAAGATATTGTTTCCAGGGCAGTGCAGACAATTGACATAATTTATAAAATTTGTGTCAATCTAAGTAATTGGTGTAGTTATGTAATTGATATTTTCACATCATCTAGATCAATTTGGATAATGTGGATAATTATTTAAATATTCTAATGGCATCAATTGAAGCAAACAATGTAAAATGCCACATTTGTATTTAATGCAAATTACCTAACTGACATAAATAGTTAGAATTCAGATATAATGGACATTTGCATTTACTGGACACCAAATTTCCCAAGTGGTTCATTAAATCAATAAGTTACTGCAATAATTTTGGTCATTTGAAATGTAATAGTCTAGAAGATTATGTGTTCTCAATATTTCCCCAAACATCTGTATTGTATAAATATTTTCACTAATATCTATATAGAATGAATTTTAGAGTAATTTTTTGCTAGAAATTCAGATATCCTTGTCTTCTGGAGTGAGAATGATGTAGCATAGTCAACCTATTTTATATCTGTTCAACTTCTACATATCATATATAAAACCTTACAAAAATTGTGATTGTTTTTTTAGTAAATAATCTAAAATCTATGTATTGCTTATCAAATATAAAAGTTAACCTTACTGGCACCATTTCTGTAAGTAAAATTATAGGTATATATTTTATTAAAATATATAGGCCAAAAAGACAAAAAAATAAGAAGATAATATAGAATACAATTGTACAAATTTCCAGGTTTAACTTCTGATTATTGTGGTACTGGCACATAATTTGGCTATTCTGGAAACTTCTCAATCCTGCTCAATTCAGAGATAGAAAACATTTACCATATATGATTGATACAGATGGAGAGAGGAGCTAAGATATCATCATCATCATCATCATCATCATCATCATCATCATCATCTCTTGAAATAAGGTCCCACTTTATGACACACCTTGTCCATTCTGGCTTAACCTTATTGTCCAAAAATACCATACACAGACCAAAAGAAAGAACCTAGGCCAGTCCCAGTAATGATATTGGAATCTACAAATCTTACAAACCAGAGAAACAAATAAAGATTAACTCTTATCTCCCAAGGGAACAGACAATAAACTATGAAAAATAGATCTATAACCTCCGAACCAGTGGTGGGATTCAAATTTTTTTACTACCAGTTCTGTGGGCATGGCTTGATGGGTGTGGCAGGGGAAAGATACTGTAAAATCTCCAGTGAGAGGTGGTATTTGCCGGTTCTCCAAACTACTCAAAATTTCTGCTACCAGTTCTCCAGAACTGGTCAGAACCTGCTGAATACCACCTCTGCTCAGAACACCTTTCAACTCCCGCAAAATATAACACAGAATCCAGTAACAAGACAAATCTCCTTCCTAGCTCTCTAAAGATTCAGCCCAAATTGTTCCAGAGCAGGGAAGGGAACTCCTGGAACAAATTTCTTGCACCCCCTAAAACTACATTTTTCAAACCATCCTATAAAACTTGCCTTTTGTCTGTAGAAACTCTTATCTTTATATTGCAGTGAAACAACATTGTACTCAAGGTGGAGAGCTTCTAGCAGGCCCTTGATCTACAAATCCTCCATGGCAATTAGGCTTAAAACAGCAGAAGAAGCTTGTCACATTCGCATTCTGGCAGCTTGCCCCACAAAGCCAAGCCAATAGTACTATTTCTTTATGATGCCAAGCTGGGGGTTTTGCATCATTCAAATTTGTTCGATCTGAATTGCTAAGATCAGCCCTTTAAATTAAAAAACATGTCTCTAATGCAAGTGAGACTAGAGACAGGCCCTTATAGTGTGGGTGACCATGGTCAGCGATTGGCTTAAACTGTCACTTTTTCCCCCTTGGTCTTGCCTCATCAGTTATGGAAAATGACAGTGATGACTAACATATTAGGACTTCTCTCCAGATCTTCTACTTAGCATAGGATATGATCAGGTCAAGGCATTGATATAGAGCAGCAATTGGATCTAGACAAGTTTCCAACAGTTATTCTGTGTTCCCTATGGCATACTTAACTATAAGTACCAGAACAGAGGTTATCTAAAACTCCGGTACAATATCATGCTCCCCTCTGAGCTGTCCTTGAAGGTTGATACAGGAAGATTCTCTTCCTAGATAGAAAATGCTCTTGTGACTCTGACTACATAAAAACAATAAACCATGTACTTCTCTTGTGCCCCTATTATAGAGACATTCATATTTTAGAAATATGTAGATGCTATCTAAACTTTGAATTTGAGCAGATACACCATCATTTTTGATACAGTATGTAATTATATTTTCTTGATAATGGCACTGATGGAAGGACATCCAACTATTTTAGTGTAAAAGTCCTCTTATGTGATGTTAGGAGTAGATGGTAAAAACACTGAGGAACAGTAAAGGGAGGGTATAATGCAGTGGTGGTATTCAAATAAAGTTGCCACCAGTTCAGTGGGTGTTGCTTGGTGGGCACATTTTGTGTGCGTGCACATACTTTGCATGCACATACATGCCAAATGAGCACTTTGTGCAGGTGCAGACAATAAACGCGCAGAGGCATTCTAACTCGCCTCTTGCAAGCCTGCACAATGCTGGTCGCTGCAGCAGCTGCTGCGTGGTGCTATTCTGCACCATGCAAAGCAGCTGTGCTTTGAATTCTGGCCATAAAAGTGAGTATGGGAGCCCAGGAGGGTGGGTGGGCCAAACACAGAGCAGTGGAGAGAACCAGTTTGGTCTCTGCTGCTCATCACCGTTACCAGCTCTCCAGAACTGGGCAGAACTGGTCAAATACCACCATTAATGTCCTGTTTCAGATTTCAAACTCTCTCCCACACAATTGCTAAGTGAGAATAGCAATTTACTCAAGTAGATAATTGGCAAACAAGGAAAGGAGTGTAAATCAAAACAGTCTCTCAGAAAGAAAGCTTGCCTAGGTAGTTTCACTTTCAAAAAGAACACCCAAAAGAGAAGTTCAGAGAGACAAATCAAGTTTTTTAGCTGGTCTAAAGGTCAGAGTTTCAGGATTTTACTGGCTGAGTTGGAGCAGCCTCTTCAGAGTCAGATTCAGAGCTGGATTCCTAGGTCATGACAGTAAGGCAGTAAGTAAGAGTTTTTTGTAGTTGAGATATAAAAGGTTAGTTCTGTCTTTTTGTACATTGTTTTTTTCCTGTCTTCAGGGTTTTCATCTACACCCTATCTCAGTCTTCATCTACACCCAACATAGGTATAAATTGAGAGATGAGCCAACAAAATTGTTACTTGTTTCTTCTAAGCAGACTACTAGGTATTTATCAATAATAACTGGGCTAAAGATTTACTCCTAAAGATCTGCTTGAGCCACTACTTCAAGCAGCAGCCATAGCATCAACATAAGTGATCTGAGCACCAGGTGAAGTGCAATTTAGGTAATTGGGACCAGAATTTCTATTGCTAAGTGATGCAACCATGAAGCCCAATGTCATATGATCACATTGTATAATAATGGCAATCCCAGCAGATCTAGTTGCCTTCATAGCCCCAGGATGATGAGGGTCATTAAGTGAGGCTCTTATGTGACTATGATGTGGGGAAGGCAGGAGTCCCTGGCAAGTAGGCCAGTGGGTAAGAGCTAAGGATGGAGGTGGATGATGAGGGAAGACAATAGAAAATGTGGGAAAGTGGTGGGTCTCAGGGAAGCTATGCTGAGAAGGTGCTATGAAGCATGGGCAGGTAGGTGGTGCAAGCATACAGGTAGGTATGAATGTACAGGAGATGGCAGATGAAACAGTGGTGGGAGTTGGAGTGACCTTTCTTGCTGGCTTTGTTTGTAGGTAGCTGGCAGGGAAAGTCACAAATGACAACCATGTAGCCACAGGATCCTGCAATTGTTGTAACTGCAAGCTCATTGCCCAGTGCCTAAATCACAACTTCATGACTGTGGAGATGCTGCAAAACCTGCAACTTTGTAGACTGGTTTTCAATACCATTGTAATTTGGAATAGTCAATTAATATTTCATTAATATTTCATTCATTCATTCATTCATTCATTCATTCATTCATTCATTCAATGTTTATAGCTGCCGAACTCCATCAAGTGATTCTAGGTGCTGACAATTCTTATAATATAAAGTCATAACTTGAGGACTTCCTGTAGCACCTGAGCAGGAAACTCAGAATACAGAATACATCAGAATATAGGTGTCAGATATTAGATTGGACTTCTTGTAATGCATGAGTATCTTTATAAGCCCAGTATTATACATCATAAAGCAAAAGACTTAACACTCTGTCTTTAAAAACATCTGATTGCTTCAGGCTCATAATTGTTTCTGTTATATATCATGTATGTAATTATTGTATTAGAAGTTATTTGAGCATGAAGAAAGAGATTTAAAAAGTGGAATTTTCAGGAAAAACGCAACTGGAAACAGATGCTTAGATATTTAAAGCTTTCAATTGTTCAGTTTGGTAGCTTTGCATTTTCCAAATGTGAGTTGCTTAGCGTACTTCTTAGTTCTCATATACTTGATTTCCAAAGTCTGGATTGACAATTACTTCCTTGTGCTTGTGGGTTGCCTTGTAAGTCCCAGTTGGGATAGAGAAAATAACATTATGAGGGGTTCTTGGTGCTCTCTAAGCTTAGTTGTATTCTTGCAGGAAAAAAAATAACACTGCCATATATCAAAAACATCTCAGAAACCACCAATAGACTTCAGAGCTGAAGAAGCTTCTTAGATGAGAAACGACTTCACAGAAAAGCCAAAAAGTCCAGTTGTTTCTTGAAAAAACATCTTTGGGATACAATTAGACTACTATAACCATATGTAATAGTGTAGCAAACAAGACAACTCAAGCTCTTCAAAAACATCCTAAGTAACCCAAAATGACCCAGCAACCCCAGAAGGAAAAAACAGTCATTTACAACAGGGGTTGCCAACCTTTTGGACCTCAGGGACCACCAAACTCATAATTTTAGATCCCAGGGACCACTAACTGGTTCTGTGGGCATGGCCTAATTTGCGGGTATGGCCTAATTTGTGGGTGAGGCTTGTTGGTCATGTGACTGGCTGGGCCTGGCTTGTATGTAAATATTATAAATATTTATATAAATATTGATTTTTTTTTATAAAAAGGGCAACTTTTACCCAAAATCAGGCAAAGCAGGCAGGCAGATTGAGTTGCTCACAGAATCACAGATTCATTCAAAGATCTATCTATCTGCCATCAGCTGGCTCAATCTGTCACATAAAATTTACTTGCAAGCAAACTCACAAAATTAACTCACAACACACCATGTATGCAAATATTGGATTTGTTATTTAAAAAAGAGCAACTTTTACCCAAAATCAGGCAAAGCAGGCAGATTAAGTTGCTCACAGAATCATTCAGTGAACTCTCTATCTACCATCGGCTAGCTCAGTCTCTCAAATTTGCTTGCTGTGAGTCTGCACTGAATTTGCTTGCAAGCAAATCTTCAGTCCTAAGGTTCAAGCAGAGCCGAAGATCTAAAGACTAGCTAGAAAGCAAGAAATCCAGCCATTCAACCATAAATCTCCCAGCACAGCAGAACAGATGATGGTTGGAAAAAGGAAAAATACAAATTTAGCAGACAAGTTTACCGGGTAAGGAGTGAGTGGGCGGGGAAGGTTCCCACAGGCCGTGTGGGTGGAGCAGCCTGGTGTTTCTATGCAGCCTGTATTAATTGCTTTGGGGGGGTGCTCTTGGGGTGAGATTTCTCTGTGGCCCACCAAATTTTTCTCGCGGCCCACCGGTTGGTGACCGCTGATTTACAACATACATTGTAATGACTGGAACAGCACTATGTAGAATAAACTGGGAGAAGATATATCCATGAACATAAACTAGAGTCAGAAGATATGAGGAAAACTTTATAATTTCACAACATATGGAGAGACTTAGCCATAGCTTCAACTAAGAAACTGTGACCACCCTAAACCAAGCCAAGTCCAAAAAATGTTGGGAATTTCTAGAACTCTGGTGCTTTGACAAATTACCCATCAATGGGCACATCAACAATATCTATATACTATGCAAAAGAGAAAAAAAATCAACAAGCCAAAAAAGGGAAAAACTAAAAGACCAAAATCAGACCAACAATTCATATATGGCACGAAGCCAAATGCACCAGCCTGAGGATGGTGAGTGGGACCTCACTGAAACATCGCTGAGATACTCTTAATCTTACATGGGAAAAGACCCGAACACACCTAGACCTACATACCTGTAGCTGTGAAAATCTACGAATATATATATTGGTTATTTGGGTTTTCTCCCGCATAAAATAGGAAGTATCTAGGCAACGTTTTGATGAAGTCTTATTCATCATCTTCAGGCTTGTGTCTTTGGCTCTGTGCTTCTCAGAGTAATGTGAGCTTGCAGCTGCTTCTTCCTTTTAAATGCTAGTGGGGGTGTGACTTGATTGGGTGGGGGCTTGGCTTTAGATGTTCCTGTGGGCATGTCACTTTTCCAGAAAGGCAGAACTTGTCAGATTTGACTCATCTTAGCCCCAAATTCAGCAAAAGATGTTTTACTTAGACCAGGGATGTCAAACTCAAGGATGTGGTTGTATCTGGCCCACGGAGCCATCCCGGTCTGCACATGTCATTCGGTCTACCCAATGCAGAGAGGAAAGATCAGACCAGCAAAACTTCAGCACGTCTACCTGGTGCAAAGAGGAAAACCAGTGAAGCTTCAGCCCAATCTACCCAATGCAGAGAGGAAAGATAAGGCCAGCAAAGCTTTGGCCTGGTCTGCCCAATTAGGCCAGCATGGCTTCAGCTGAGTCTACTCAATGCAAAGAGGAAACATACCAGCAGTTTGGAGAGTGGTGTCAAGCTGGCCATGCCCACCTGCTCAGCCACACCCACCCAGTCAGCCATGCCCCCCCCCACCTGAGATCAATCAAGCCCTGATGCAGCCCTCAATGAAATTGAGTTTGACACCCCTGACTTAGACCATAATCACAGTATTCAATTCTAGTTTTATTATCTGACATGCAAAGTACCTTGCAAGCCAACCTACTCTTGTCCTATTTCTACCATCAGTGGTGGGCTGCAAATTTTTTAACAACTGGTTCTCTGGCTGGGTAGGTGTGACTGGTTGGTCATGTGACTGGCTGTTTTTTGGGTCATTTTCAGGCCATATTTTGGGCCGTTTTCAGGCCATTTTTTCCAGCCAAAATCAACCTGAAAATGGCCAAAAAATGCCCCCCAAACAGCCCTGAAATGGCCTGTTTGGGGGCTGTTTTCAGGCCATTTTGGGGGCCATTTTGGGGGCCTTTTTGGGGCCATTTTTCATGCAAAAATGGTTGAAAATGGCTCAGAAACAGGCAAGGCAGGGCCAGCCAGTGGACCGATTTGCCAATTCTCAAAACCATGCAGAATTGGAACAAGAAGTTTGGGCGAACCTATCCAAATCTGCAGCATCTCACCTCTGTCTACCATCCAGACATACATGTAAGAAACTACTTTTAGGAAATACAAAGTACAAAGAATAGCAAAAAGCTGCTCTGAGTGGGGAGAACTTTATATATTTTGTTAAAGTAAGATTAAACAGACCACATTTTGGCTTTGTGTAATGTGCAAAACAGTGTGGAAGATATAAGGGGAGAAAGAGAGGAAGATCTGCTCTATCTCTAGTCATATTGACTGTACATATATTCTTTGCAGACAAAAGCTTAATATAAACTTGATCTACAGTTTGTTAAAATTTGCCCTTTTTATTTTATGAGCTCAAAAAAGCTATTCCAATGTCATATGATATTT